>NW_008344185.1:194271-210360 GCF_000622305.1 Nannospalax galili | reverse complement strand
TAAAAAAGATCTCCATTTCATTATTAAAATACAGTTTCATACAGAAAAATTCATTTTAATACAATTGACACTAAGATGCGCATGCATTTCTAATATCTATATATTTGATTATTACTAGTCACAGTTGGTTACTTTCTGAGCTTCTAGGCATCTGAGCATGGATATAAAAAATTAAAAATAAAGGAAGGACCATTGCCTGGTAAAGTGGAACATACTTTCAGCACCTAAAACTAAGTTCTTGAAACACACACACACACACACACACACAAGTGGGTGAATAAAATTTGAAATTAAAGCTGACTGAATTTTAGCAGAGGCCAGAATCATTGGATCTGGTACTGGAACTGGAATAATGGGCAGTTAGCAATTCTGATATGGGTGTTGTGAACCAAACTTGGTTCCTCTGGAAGACCAGGATGTGCCCTTACCACTGAACCATCTCCCCAGACCCTGAACCCACACTCTTGAATGTCAATGAATGTTAATGCAGCTTATAGTTTCCTGGCATGGGTCTCTAGAGCCCTCCCTTCCTAGCCTGCAACACTCTCCCACCCCACAGTTAGCCTACCTAGCACCTTCCCCTTATCTCCGTGTCACTTCCAATTAACCTCAAAACAAAGTGAAAGTAACTGCCATATCTGCCTTGTCCGTTTGCTTGATAGGGAGGGTTTCACCTCTTTATCTTGGTTAGGCACATTAGAGATGCAGCTGCTGAAAGGGAGTTTACTTCTTCCTCACCCTTCATAGAAGGTATTTGACCTGGCTCTTCCTGGGAGCAAACACAACCCCTCAGTCAAGGCAAAGAAGTGCTAAGGAAGACTCAGATGGATGGAGGTGTAACTCAGTGCTGCAATGTGTGCTCAGCACATGGGAGGCTCTCTGTTCAATTTCAATATTAAAAAAAAAATGAAGTGAGAGATACAAATAACAAAAGTGAGGCTAGTTTGCAAATCTTTCCTGGCACCATGCTAATTTATTGAAATCATCACTAATGCACCAAGTTATTTAGCGTAACCAAAATAGAATACACTTGATTTTAATTCATGACACTAATTTATATTCCTTCACAATTCAGTAATTACTACCTATTTTCCCACCCCATGCAGCCATGTTTTCTCCCCTTGTTCTTTCACTGAATTTATATTGCAAAATAAACATAATTAATGTAGATTTGACACAGCTCTTCTGTTGTTTGTATGAACAGCTATAAATGTAGAAGAAAATGGTACTTAATTGATAAAAACATTTTTAGACTGAGTTTCCCAGAAATAAACTCTGACAGGAGTCAGCGTTAAGTCTTTATTAAGAGATTGCTCTTAGGAGTAACACCTGAGGAAGACCGGTTAGAAGCAGGAGACACCTAGCTTCCATGTAGACCCAGCAAAGGCTATTCGCCCCACAGGGATGTCCTTTGGGTGGATGACCCTTCAGAGTTTGTCTAGAGTTGAGGACAGGGGTCCAGGCCTTTATCCTCCGACATCTGTCAGTCAGTCACAGGCCAGCCCTGAAAGGACTGGGACTTAGGAAAAGCAGTTTTTACCAGTACCAACTGGTCACAAATACATCTGCCTCCAGGACTCCTGGCAGTGAGGAGGTTAAGAACCACAGTCCTGACCTGGGGTCTAGATGGAACATGACTGTCCATAGCAGCTCCTTAACTATAACTCCTATAGTCTCCAAAGCCCAAGAACAGTCTGATCCTAAGTGTTTCAGTCTTCAAGTCAGGAGTCAGTTTTCAAAAGTCTCTGACAGAAGCAAAGATGAGGTTCATCCCTAAAGATGAAGCGTGTTTACAGTCAGGTTTAGCACGAGGTCACTGGCTAAAGAGCCACAGAGTGGAGAGCAGCATAGGGGGACGTGGGCAAGCACTGCACCAGTCAGCACAGGGAAAGGCAAACTCGAGCTCCTGGCAGAAGCCACCTCTGCTACAGATCCTGAAGCTGGCCTTTGCCCGAGATGGAATGGGATGGGAGAAATGGGGTTTTGTAGGTCAAGAGCCAAAATTATCTTGGACTATCATCGGTCCTTTAAACTAGTCATTTACCTTAACTTTTGTATCTATTCTAACACTCTTCTGGCTTTTAAACAAACTCATATGGTTTCACCAAGCCTAGCAGACCTGTAGTCTCCACCCACCCTAAAGTTAAAAATGCTACAAGAGCCAGGTGTGGTAGTACACACCTGGAATCCTAGCACTTGGGAAGCTGAGGGAGGAGAATCACCATAAGTTTAAGGTCAGCCTAGTCTACACTGCAAAATGCTGTCTCAAAAAATAAGGCATGATGACTCAAGTCCATAATCCCAACATTTGGGGATGTGTTCCCCAGGGGTTCTGGTTCCTCCAAGGGGCCGGGCCTCCTGCAGAGAACTGACTGTGGAGAGGTAGCCATGGAAGGAGGGGCTTACGTCGCCATCTTGAGAGGGGAGCCAAGAGCCGCCCTCCCAGAGGCAGGCATGGAGAAAAAAGATGGCCCGGGTGTCTCACCCCTGTGGCAAGAGGGGGCATTTACCGGCCTGGAACCAGACTGAGGGCCCAAGATGTGTGGATGAATGCTAGCAGTGACTATGGGCCTGCTGGGAGCGATCTGGTGTGGCCGGCCCTGAACTGCAGGCAGAGCTGGGAGGCCTGGAGCTGAGCTGCTCAGAGCTTAAGCATTGGGTATTCTTTTCATTGTAAGTCACTCCCCTCCCCGCTCCACGATAATAATAAATGTACATAAAGATATGTTGTATAGTTTGCCTGATAACGCAAGAGACCCAGAGAGAACTCTGGAGACAGGGAGACTAAGACAGGAAGATCAAGAGTTCAAGATCAACCGTGGTGAGCCAGCCTGGTACTCCACGCCTTTAATCCCAGCACTCAGGAGACAGAGGCAGGCAAATCTCCTTGAGTTCAAGGCCAGCCTGGTCTATGTAGTTCCAGGACAGCTGGGGCTACAGGGAGACCCTGTCTCAAAAAGACCAGGAAAAAAAAAAAAAAAGGTCAACCTTGGTGATAAGACCCTGTCTCAAAAGACACCTTCAAAAATAAATAAGTAAATAAGTAAATAAGTAAGTAAGTAAATAAATAAATAAATAAATAAATAATAAAGGGGCTAGAAAGATGGCTCAGCAGTTAAGAGCCCTGGCTGCTTTTGCAGGGGACCGTTTCTAGCACCAGTTCCCAGCACCCACATGGGGGCTAACAACCATCCATAACTCCAGTTCCAGGGCTCTGATGCCCTGTTGTAGCCTCTGTGTGCATTGCATGACACAGGTGCACTTACATGCATACAGGCAAAACACTCATACACATAAAATAAAAATAAATACATTTTAAAAATTAAATAAACATAAAATAAACCCCATGGAAAAGATTCCCCTACTCTGCTATAGCTCACCTGCCCAATGCCCTTACCACTGTCACCTGGTAAGGATATTGATTTATGACTTTATTTGTCCTGTGATGTTAAACATCACGTAACCTCTTACACAGTGACACATGTCAATCAGGGTAACTGGAATCCATATTCTTGGGCCTTGGTCACTCATGTCTGGCTCAGGATAAACCATTTTCTTACTTCCTTTAAAGCAGTTATTTCACATTGCTCCAAAATCCCACAGACTGGGTCACTTTGCTGGGGGTGAGGAGAGCTACCTGATCCTGCATCCTGATTCCATACATACCAGCAGTTGAGTTTCTTCTGCTCTAGAAGGAGAGGAATTCACACTCAGGCACAAGCAGAGTGAGCCAGTGGCCAAGGTTTATTCTTTGTATGTGATGTATGTGTAGTATATGCATGTATCTGCCTTATGTAGGTGTGCTAACCCTCAGAGACCAGAGAAGTGTCCTGCTGTGTCATGTTTCACCTTAGTCCCTTGAGATGGGACTAAATCCCTCTCACTGAACCTAAAGCTTCTCTTTCTCTGTTAAGTTGGCTAACCACAGAGCTCCCAGAATCTGCTTGTCTCCCTAGGCCCTCAAGGTTTATTCCTAGTAGACCAGAGAGAGGAAATAGAAAGTACATCCTCCAGAGTAGAGGGTGGACTAAGAAGAGCCTGCCTCTAGTATCTGGATCTAGAAGTCATGTACACCATTTCTCCTCCCCTTGACCATCCCTGCGTTGGTCTGGGGTCTTCTCCTTCCTGGAATAAGTGGAGGCTTTATTAGAAGCTGTCCTTACCCACTATTCAGTCTGTGGCTATGAGAAACATTAGATGCAAGAGTATATATTAAGGTCAGGCAGGTGACGAAAACCTTTAGTCCCAGTACTCAGGAGGCAGAGACAGGAGGATCTCTGTGACACTGAGGACATCCTGGTCTACATAGCAAGTTCCAGGCCAGATGGAGCTACAAGGAAACTCTGTATTAAACAAAAAAGAGAGAATATTTATTAAAGGTGTAACTACCCAGAGTTGAGAAATTTAATAGGTGAAAGGGGAAGAGTACCTTGCAGGTGCTCCTCAAGGAGGGGCTGCAGCTGCTGAGACCAGCTCTGCTATTTTTCCCAGAGTTCTGTCCTTCCTCTTATCTGATCAGTTTGGCCTTCTACCCAGCTACAAGCCCTCTTCCCCAGAGTTCCTGACCTTGCCATTTTAACCCTGGATTCATTTTAACACTAACAACTTGAACAACAGAAAATTGCTTTTCAAAACTCTGGATGCCAGAAACCTGGGGTCAAGAGGGGTCTGTTCCTGGCTCATTGTCAATCATTTTCTCACTGTATTTTTGCCTTACCCTTTTTCCAACTGACTCCAAATTTCCTTTTCTTATAAGGGCATTGGTCATGTTGGATTAGGACCCATTCTAATGACTTCATTTTAATTTGATCACCACTTTAAAAATCCTCTATTCAAACACAGTCACACTCTGAGGTCCCAGCAGTTCGGACTTCAATATAAAAGTTTTGTTCATTTGTTTGTTGTTGGTTGGTTGGTTGGTTGGTTGGTTGGTTGGTTGATTGGTGTTTTTTGTTGAGACAGGGTCTTATGTAGCCCAAACCCACCCAGACTGGATGTGTAGCTGAGGATAACCTTGAACTTGTGGTCCTACCAGCATGCATCATGAAGCTTGGTTTATTCAATGCTGGGATGGAACCCAGGGCCTCATGCATTCTAGACAAGCACTCTACCAAATGAGATGCACCCCCAGCCCTAGATATTTTTGTTTGTTTATTTTTGTTGCTATTTTTTAATTTATTTATTTATTTATTTATTTATTTATTTATTTATTTGTGTATGAGTGTTTTCCTGCATGTAATTGTAAGTGTACCATGTGTGCCATGCTCGAAGAGATCAGAAGAAGGCATTGAATCCCCTAGAACTGAAGTTATGGGCAGTTGTTACCTACCATGTAGATGCTGGGAACTGAATCCGGGTCCTCTGCAAGAGCAGCCAGTGCTCTTAACCACTGAGCCATCTCTTCAGTCCCTGTTTTTGTTTTGTTTGTTTGTTTGTTTGTTTTTAGTGTTCTTTTGAGACAGAGTCTCAAGTAGCTCAGGCTGGCCTCAAACTTGGTATGTAGCTGAGGCTGAGCTTGAGGTCTTGATCCTCCTGCCTTCCCCTCCCAAGTTCTGGGGTTACAGATATATACCCAGCAGCATAGAAGATTTATAGGAGCTCAATTCATACATCACAGTGACTTTGAGCTGCGATTCTTCAGAAGATGATGGGATTTTGGTAGACAGTGATGGACTAAGAAAATGGTTCTCCAAAATGTGGCTCTTTTGATGTGCTGAGCTGGAGAAGCAGTCTTAGCTGACCTCTCCCTGCCCTACCAACTCATGATTTTCTTTCTCTTTCACATATATGCAGAAGGACTTGCTCTGATATATCACCCCACATACCTGTTTCTTTTGGTGACAGGGTTTCACACTGTAGCCTAGGCTGACCTTCAATTCTTGGTGACCCGCTTGCCTTAGTCTTCCAGAGTGTTGGGATTACAGGCCTAAGCCACCATGCCAACAGACACTCTCTTCTCTGCCTTGGGACTAGATCTGCTAGAGAAAACACAATCTGGCATTTGTCTCAGAAGACTGAGGAATACAATCATGCCTGACTGTGAGAAGCTATCTTGATTCTCCAGTTCATCCAAATTCCAAAATCATCATTTATAAGCCACTGTTTGTCCTTTTGGTTCCTTCCCTTAATAATCATTGAAATCCTTTAAAATGACCTACATTCTACTAACCCCACCTTATGGAGAAGAGAACTTAAACACGAACTCACTGGCATATGTTAATCAATTTTGAGGTTTCTCCTTACTAATTTTGTCTAGTGTCAGTTCATCCCAGACAACATTCAAAAGGTGACTGAGTAGTTGTCCCTTTGCCTCTACAGAAGAAATGAGTTTACCTAATATCCAAAATTCTAGGCACAGAAGTTAAATAGCTATTAAAGGATCCGAGCAAGCACAAGCTAGTTTACAATATTCCATCTCTCCAAAATCATGACAGTCTAGTCAGCCAAGATGAAACTGTCTGCAGGATTGTTAATACAGATGCAACTTCTTCAGAGAACTTCAACTCAGAACAGAATCCCAAGATTTCCATTTCAGTGAGAAATAGACTGCAAAGTGCAGACATCAATTAATATTATATTGTCAAAGTGTGCTGGGCCTTGAAAAAACATCAACATGCATAAAATCAGTGGGTGAGTGTGGAATTGGAATATGAGAAATTAGGTGGTTTTAGCCAGGCATGATAGTGCATGTCTTTAATCCCAGCACTCGGGAGGCAGAGGCAGGTAGATCTCTGTGAGGTCAAGATCAGCCTGGTCTACATAGCAACTTCTAGGCCTGTTGGGGCTACAGGGAGACTCTGTCTCAAAAAAACAAAAAACAAAAAAGGAGAGAAATTAGATAGTTTTAATAGATATATCCATCTATGAAAAAGAGACATATCTGTCTATCAAAGGCACGCACAGCTATCTGCATTTTACAGGCCCCCCTCTATAGGTTGTGCCCTTTTTACTGCTCAGATATGGAGGCATGGTACCCACATTAGTCCCTGCAAAGGCAAAGATGTGTGCATCCTGACCCAGGGCCTGTTAATACATTAGGTTTTGGGGGGCTGGAGAGATGGCTCAGCGGTTAAGAACACTGATTGTTCTTGCAGAAGACCCGGGTTCGAATCCCAGCCCACATGGCAGCTAACAATTGTCCATAACTCCAGTTCCAGGGGATCCAATGGCCTCTTCTGTCCCCTGCGGCCATTGCATGATATGGGTGCACTTACCTACATGCAGGCAATACATTCATACACATAAAATTTTTTAAAAAATCTATCTATATATTGGGCTCCATGTCTCAGTATTTTCCATAACAATCAACCTTCCACCATCAGCTACTTGTCAAACATTTCAATCCCATTCTGTCATTAACTACCTGGAGCTCAAACTTCATTCACAAGTCCTTTGCCTGCCCCTTAGATCTGACCAGTGGGCTGTAACTCAGGGGTTCCCATAACTCCCTCTGTAGGTTTTCATCGTTTGCTGGCATGGCTCAGAGAACTCAGCAAAGCACTTTATTTTCGCTTTCTGGTATATTGCAAAATATATAGCACAACAAAATACACAGCAGTCAGGAAGAAGAATACACAGGGCAGGGTATGGGGAGGGACAGAGAGCTTCGATGCTTCTGAAGGGACACACTACAAGAACTTGGTATATTCACCCACCTGGAAGCGCTCTGAATTTTCTTTTATTTAAAAAATTGTATTACATTTGTGTGTGTGTGTGTGTGTGTGTGTGTGTACAGATGTACAGACTCATGTCATAGCATTCACATAGAATGCCAGAGAAAAACTTCCAAGAACCGGTTCTCTCTTTCCACCACACGGGTTCCAGGACTCAAACTCAGATTGTCAGGCTAGGTGGCAAGCATCTTTACCAGCTGAGCCATCTCACCAGCCCTCTCCGAATCTTCTTGTTCAAGAACTTTTATACAGCTCTTTCTCTAGTCCCCACACCCCTTTCTCTCAGGACGCTGGTGGATAGGGGTGAAAGTATCAGCTCTCTAATCATTTGATCTCTCTACTTCATCCTGAGATATCTAGAGTGTCCAACTCTAAATTATTGGCATAAACTCAGGAGTGATCAAAAGGGACTCGGTTTCAGGAACTCTGTCACAGGCACCGGGGACTACAGTCAAATATACTTCTTTAGGATACCATACCATGGGAATGGAGATAAATACAACTGATGGAATTGAGGTTGCTCATCAACTGACCCTATGAAGTTTTCCTGTCTGGGTAGGTTCAAGGTAATCACAGGGTCCTTACACATAGGAAAGGACGTAGAAGAGTATCAGAGTGAGCCAATGGGAGAAAGACTGGGATGGCTGCCACTGGCTTTGAGGAAGGAGCCAAGAACCAAGGCATAGCAGGAAGCCTCTAGAAGCCAAAAAAGAAAAGGAAATGGATTTCCCCTGAATCCTCCAGTCGGAACAGAGCCCTGCTGAACTGGATTTCAGCCCAGTGAGGGTTTGATTTGGACTTCAGAGGCCCAGAAGTATAAGATGGTAAATCTGTGCCATTTAAATTTTAAAATAATTTTTGAGGCTGGAGACATGGCTCAGCAGTTAACAGCACTGACTGCTCTTGCAGAGGACCCTGGTTCAATTCCCAGCACCCACATGGCGCCTAGGAACCATCCTTAACTCCAATTCCAGGGGAATCCAAAGCCCTCTTCTGACCTCCGTGGCATTGCATGACATGGATGCACTCACATACATGCAGGCAATACACTCATACACATAAAATAATAAAAATAATAAAATATTTAAATTTTTTTATTTATTTATTTTTATTTTATGTGTATGAATGTTTTGCCTTCAAATATGTAAGTGCACCACATGCATGCAATACCTGCAGAGGTCAGAAGAGGGCACAGGATCCTCTGGAGCTAGAGTTACAGATGAGTGCTGGGAACTGAACCTGTGTCTTCTGCAAGAGTAGCTAGTGCTCTTGACCACTGAACCACCTTTCCAGCCCCCAAATCTGTATTAGCTAAAGTCACTAATTTTATGATCATTTGATGCAACAGCAACAATGAAAAATTAACCATCTCAAGGCAGACCCTTGTGTATATGTTAAATCTTCCTTCAGAAAAAATATAGCACAGTCATAAACATTAGTATTAATACTTAATACAGTACCTAAATAAATTATTAAGAAAAGATGTATTTTCCTTTCTTTCATTAATTCCATTAATCCTGCCATGTTATCAGCATTATGCTAATCACTGGAGAGGGAGCAACACCTTCATGGAGCTTGCTTATATTCTTAGCACCCAGCACATAAACCAGAGATCATAATTTTTCATCCATGGTCTGATGATCTATTTTATTTGGGCAGTATATTAGTCCATTTTCTATTACTACAACAAAATACCTGAGACTGGGTACTCTATAAAGAAGAGAGGTTCTAGCCAGTTGTGATAGTGCATGCCTTTAATCTCAGCACTTGGGAGGCAGAGACAGGAGGATCTCTGTGAGTTCGAGGCCAGCCTGGTCTCCATAGTGAATCCAGATCAGCTGTGGCTATAGGGAGACCCTGTCTCAAAAAGATCCCCCCCCTCAAAAAAAGAGAGAGGTTTATTTAACTCATGTTTCTGGCCGCTCAAGGGCATGGAGCTGCTCCTGGCTCTGGAGATGGCTTCATGATGGATGGTATTACAATGGTCAGAATGCATGTGAGAGGAAAAGATCACAGACCAGAAAGGATGCCAGAGTAAGGGAAAGGGGCCAGTCTTTTTTTTTTTTTAAATAGCAATCCTCTGGTAAAAGCTACCGAATCAAGGTAGAAGCTAGGAAAATAGCTCAGTGGTTAAGAGCACTTGCTGCTCTTCCAAAGGACCTGAGTTCTGTTCCCAGCACCTACATCAGGTGATTCACAACCATCTTTACCTCCAGTCCAGGAGTTCTGATGCTTTGTTCTGGCCTCCACAAGCACCTGCATACACATACGCACACACACACATTTTTTTTTTTTAGAAAATCACTACATCATGGTACCCTAAGATACATTATTCTCTTCTGAGACTATACCCCCAGTGACCTACTACTAGTCTCTGTCTCTTAAAAGTTACACTACCTCTCAACATAGCCATACTGGAAACCAAGCTCCTAACACAGGAGCTCTTGGAGAACAACACATAATAGTGCAAAGTGTTCTTTTGTTCTTGTTTGGCAGTGCTGGAGATTGAACCTAGGGCCTATGTGCATGAGGCAAGAGCTCTATCAGCGGTTAAGAGCACTGGCTGTTCTTGCCCAGGACCCAGGTTCGGTTCCCAGCATCCATATGGCAGCTAACAACCCATAACTCCAGTTCAAGAGGATTGGACACCCTCTTCTGACCTCCACAGGCATCACACAACATGAGTGCACCTATACACGTTCAGGCAATATACTCATACACATAAAATAAAAGTAATAAATAAAATATTTTTTTGATTGATTGATTTGTGTGTACAAGTGTGTGTCTGAGTATATACACACATGAGTGTGTAGGTACACACTTGGGGAAGCCAGAAGGCTGTGTTGGGTGCCCTCCTTTGTCACTCTCCATGTCTTTGTTTCCATTATAGTTGCTATGATAAAACACCCTCACAAAAACTATTTAAGAGGCCAGGTGTGGTGGTGCACACCTTTAATCCCAGGACTGGAGAGACAGAGGCAGCCCGATCTCTGTGATTTGAGGTCAAGCTTGTCTGTATAGCTAGTTCTAGGCCAACCAGAGCTGCAGTGAGAGACCCTGTCTCAAAACAAAACAAAACCAACAAAAACCCTTAAAGAACAAAATTTATTCTGGCTCACAGTTGATGAGTACAGCCCATTATGGTGGGGAAGTCAAGGCAGCAGGCTCCTGAAGGAGCTGAACCCAGCACATCCACAGCCAAGGGCAGAAAGCAATGAACTAGCACATGCAGGTTAGTGCTCAGCTTGCACTCTCCATTTTTTTGTTTCATTTTGCTTTTTGTTTTTTTGAGACAGGGTCTCCCTGTAACCACAGTTGGCCTGGAACTCCATATATAGACCAGGCTGACCTTGATCTCATTGAGATCTGCCTGCCTTTGCCTCCCAAGTGCTGGAATTAAAAGTATGTACCACCACATCCTACCTGCCCCTCTCCATTTTAGATAGTCCAGGATCCCCTGCTCAGGGAATGGTCCCGTCCACAATTAAGATGAGTCTTTCCACATCAATTAACTTAATCTACATAATTCCTCATAAACATTTCAAAGGCTAATCTTAATCTAGACAATCCCCCACTGGTGTGCCTGGAAAACTGTCTCCTAGATGTCCAGTTGACAATACTAACCATTACATTCTGTCTATTCCTTTTGAAGCAGGGTCTCTCCTCAACCTGGGACTGGCATTTATCTAAACTTGGCTGGAAGCCCTAGTGATCTTCCTGTCTCTGCCCCTCTTGGAGCTGGGATTATAGGTGTTTGTGGGGTGCCTGGGTTGTTATGTGGGTGCTGGGATCTGAACTTGCGTCCTCATGACTGCACAGCAATTGGAGGCAAACAAATGCACAGTGGGAAACAGAGGCCATGAGCTAACAGAGCTGTGCTATGCTTTTGATACCTCCATCTATTCTGTGAAAGCCACAGTCAAATGCATCCCATACAACACCAACCAAAGAGCAACAGATTTAAAGCACAGGAGGGAGCCAAGAACAACTTAAAATGACAACACAACAAAGCAACCAAATTAAAAGAATATTGCTTCTGGATCTCATAAGACATGGTGAAGCTGTTTCTTTTAATTATGATAACTAAAACATATATTCGTCAGTAGCTAAAAACCAGCCTTCAAAACTAAATTCCACGTCTCAGAACTCAAGATCTCTTTCTTTCTCCTTGGGGGAAAAAAAAAAAGCCCTTGGAAACACTGTAGATACCATCACACCCCTGCATTCAAAGTTGGTTTCAGATGAAGGTCTTGGGGCCCCAGAAAGCCAACTTGGATCTTCAGGCAGGTAACGCTCCCTCAAGATCAAGTCAATCCCTACATTATTAGTAGTAACCTGACTGAAAGCAGAAATTGTCCTTGTCCTTGGACAAGTTGCAAGTTGTGTACACAGAAGGAACAAAGGTGCCTTCTGAATGCTTGTTTTAGGTCTGCTAGTGGTCCTCTCCATTAGACAACAAACCAGGTCCTCACTGAATTACACCAGGACCATATTTCAACACTGGCGATGCCGAAGCTGTCCTTCACAGGTCAGAACCGGTCTGTGGCACTGTGGCAGAGAGACAGAGAGACAGAGAGAGAGAGAGAGAGAGAGAGAGAGAGAGAGAGACTGACTTACATCTGAGATTAAACACTCCTCCCTCATCAACCCATACATACCTCCCCTTTCAGATTCTGTTAACCAATACGAAATTCACAAATTCATTTATGGAAATTTCATTATGACCTGAATCTCTTAGAGCCATATGAAATTCTTTTCTACCAACTAAGACATTCTGGGTTGAAAATGGGTGGAGTTCCCTTTCCAGAGACAAATGGCATAAAGTTGATATTTTAGACACACCCAATTTCAAATCCCAGCTCAGCTACTAACCTTGGGCGTGTTTTTTAACCAGTGTGAAACACGGTGCCTCCTTTGTAAACTCGTTACAGAAAAGATCCACAGAATCATGAGTGGAATTTTAATTATAGATGGCTATGTGACAAATTACCCCCAAACTTAATGACTCAAAACAACAATTTATTTACTCACAATTCTGTGTTCTGGGCTGGTCTCAGCTGGGCAGTGGTGTTCACCTTGGGGTTACCCAGGCAGCTTCAGTAACAAGCAGAGATCCTGGTTCACTCACAGTTGGATACCCAGAACACTTGAGAGTGGGCTGGCCCAGACTGGCTTTCCAACTGGTTTCTCCAGGAGGAAACAGAAACAGAAACTGCTGAGTGTCTGAGGTTTGAGCTCTGGAGTTCCCACATTACTTTTGCTATCAGAGGGTCATAGCTCTCTGTGACTTCCTGTTTGGCAAAATGACTGACAGCACCTGTCACTGCAATTACTGTTGCTGTGCAGCATTGCAGTCTATCATGGAGTCACATAGCCAAAGGGGGACCCCTGCCTGAGACTACACATGGTCTTTGGACTTTCAGACTTCAAATCTCTGAGTTAAATAAACCCCTTCATTAAGTTTTTTAAAAGGCAGGTCGGGGCCTGGAGAGATGTCTCAGTGGTTAAGAGCATGTTTATTTTAGTTTCTTTCATGTCTTCCAGAGGACCAGGGTTCAATTCCCAGCAACCACATCAGGCAGCTGACAACCACCTGTAACTGTAGCTCCTGGGGGATCTGACACCTCTGGCTTCTGTGGGCACTTGCGCTTACATACTCAGATATACACATAACTAAAAATAAAAATTAGTTAACTTAAACATAAACAAACAAATAAATAAATAAATAAATAAATAAATAAATAAATAAATAAATAAAAAGGCAGGTTGGAAAGCCAGTCTAAGTACAGAGGAGATCCTACTTTTATTTTATTTTTTGATATAGTGTCTCATGTAGCCCAGGCTGGCCTCCTACTCACTATGTAGCTGAGGAAGACCTTGGACTTCTGATCCTCCTGCCTCCACTTCCCGAGTGCTGGAACTGCAGATGTGTATCAACATGCCCTGTTCCTTAAGTATATTTCAAGGTTATTGCCAAGTTCTTTTTAACTGTTATTGTTGCAGCCATCCACTGCTTTCATCCTGGTTTCCAGGAGGCTGACGTTGAAGGATAAGCACAACTTCTGTCATTTATTCCAGCTTTTCTCCTTTCATGTCAGATCTCAGTTGCAGAAAATGTAGCTAATAGAATCTCTCAATTCATTGCTTAATAACTAGTTAGCTATGTAATGCCTATTATTACTTTATTTTTAAATGTTTATTTTAGTTTCTTTCAAAGTCGATACCAGTGAAAACTGCTCTGTTCTGAATAAAGAATTCCCTGCTCTAATCCTGTTTTATTCTCCTCACTTGAATGTGTTTGACATGGGGAATAAAATACGCAACCATCAGCTGGCAAGATGGCTCAGCCAGTGAAGGCGCTTGCTGTCAAGCCTGACAACTGAATTCAATCCCTGGGATCCATGTGGTGGAAGGAGCGAACCAACTCCCACAGATTGTCCACTGATTTCCACATGGGAGCTTTCGGCTGTAGCCAAGTCCTGCCTGCACTGTCCCCTCCCATGAATAAGTAAGTGTAATTTTAAAAATTGATAAAAGAGCCAGGTGTGGTGGCACAAGCCTTTGATCCCAGCACTTGGGAGGCAGAGACAGGCGAATCCTTGTGAGTTTGAGGCCAGTCTGGTCTACATATTGAGTTCTAGGCCAGCTGGGGCCTCAGGGAGATCCTGTCTCAAAAAGACAAAAAAACAATTGAAAAAGAAAGGCATACGCCCTTGAGAAACATACAGGGTTGTTTGTCTGGGTTTTGCTTATTTTGAGACAGTGTCTCATGTAGCCTAGGCTCACCTCAAATCTGGTATGTAACCACAGTTGGCCTTGACCTTAGATCCTCCTGCCTCCAGCTCCTCAGTGTTAGAATTACAGGTGTGTGCCATCACGTTCTGCCTTGAAACATGAAATTTGGATTGCATTCTTACGTATTTTAAGTTATACAAATAGTATCTACTGTGTATCCCATGGGTCTACAGCATTAAAGATATGTTACACACTCTAGTTTATTCCTCAGCAATGAATTTTTAAATTTTTTAATTCATTATTTACTTTTATGTGTATGAGTATATTGCCTGCAAGTGTGTAGTAAGTGCATTCTTGACGTGCAGTGCCCAAAGAGGTCAGAAAAGGGCATCAGATCCCCTTGAACTGGAGTTATGGATGATTGTTAGCTGCCATGTGGGTGCTGGGATTTGAACCTGGATCTTTTACAAGAACATCCAGTGCTCTTAACCATTGAGCCATCTTTCCAGCCCCAAGCCCTGAATTTTTATGATTACTTATACTGCTTTCTTTGTCTCTGTCTCACTTTCTGTCTCTGTCTATCTCTGTCTCTGTCTCTCTCTCCTTGGGGGTCTCTGTCTCTGTCTCTCTCTGTCTCTCTCTCTGTCTCTCTGTCTCTCTCTGTCTCTCTGTCTCTCTCTGTGTCTCTGTCTCTGTCTCTCTCTCTCTCTCTGTGCGTTTATTGCCTTTCTCTGAATAGCACTCCACAGTACACATACCACACATGATATACTTTCCAATAATAGACACCTGGTTTGCCTATGGCTCACCACTGCTGTAAACACAGCAATGACTAGTCTCTCCTTTGGACCATGCAAAAATTGCTCTGGTATATGTATACTCAGAGATAATTAAATCACTAGATGTGCACTAATTTCTACTGGATGCTACCTTAATATACCAATCACACTGCTTTCCTACATCCTTGCCAAACTGATAGGCATCATCATTTCTAATTTTTGACAAGCTGATGAGTACCAAATAACTTAGCATTGCTTTAATTTTTCTCTGCTTATAATGAGGCTGAGTAGCTCTTAATATTTTCTTCCGCTGTTTTGAACTTCTCTTGTTTCAAATTGCCAATTCCTATCTTTTGTATAGCTTTTTTTTCTAATTAGTTTCTGATTGCATTCTTATTGAATTGCAGGAGTTCTTTGCATATTCTGCATCTAGTGACCTGTGGGATTTTAGCATCACTTATATTCTCTAAGTCACTCATCAGTCTCTTAAGTTTCTAGTTTATGAATGGAGTTGCAATCATCATTTTTCATCTCATATCTGTATTTTTTAGTCTTGTTTAGGAAGTTTGATCCCTGGTTCAGAAAAATGGTCCTCTGAACCTTTGTAGGTCAGGCAATCCATACTGAGACTTCTTGACACATGACTGAAATGCCAGGATCTAGCTTGCTTTTTCCCTAAAGCTATAAGCCAGTTGTCTCATGTGGTCTGAGAAACAGACCCCCTTCCCACACTGCTTTGTGGCACTCTCTTTATCAGATGCCAATTTCTGTGTGTTGCTCAGTTCTCTATTCTGTTCCTCTGCTCTATGTGTCTTCGTATTGTCATTATTACTGTGGGTCAGTGTGATTAATTTTATAATTATGCTGTCTTTGACTATTCCTACATTAAATTCTTCCTCCCT
>NW_008344185.1:180986-194248 GCF_000622305.1 Nannospalax galili | reverse complement strand
CTCTCTCTCTCTCTCTCTCTCTCTCTCTCTCTCTCTCTCTCTCTTTGTTTCAAGATAGAGTCTTGCTATGTAGCCCTGGCTGACCTAGAACTTGGTGTGTAGACCAGGCTGGCTTCAAACTCACAGAGATCCACCTGCCTCTGCCTCCCAAGTGTTGGGATTAAAGATGTGTGCTTCCAGGCCTAGATAGATGGCTCAGAGGTTAAGAGTACTGGCTGCTCTGGCAGAGGACCCAGATTCAGTTCCCAGCACCAACATGGCAGCTAATAATAGTCTGTGCCTCCAGTTCCAGAGGATCTGATGCCCTTTTCTGGCCTCCATAGGCATTGCACTTACATGTAGACAAGGCACTCATACACATAAATAAAAATAAATAAAAATTGGGGGGCTGGAGAGATGGCTCAGCAGTTAAGAACACTGTTCTTGCAGAAGACCCGGGTTCGAATCCCAGCACCCACATGGCAGCTAACAACGGTCTGTAATTCTAGTTCCAGGGGGTCTGACAGCCTCTTCTGTCCTCCATGGGCATTGCACGACATGGGTGCACTTACCTACATGCAAGCAATACATGCATACACATAAAATAAAAATATTAAAGTAAAAAAAAATTTTTTTTGGACTTTTTTTGAGACAGGATCTCCCTGTAGTCCCAGCTATCCTGGAACTCACTACATAGACCAGGCTTGCCTTGAACTCACAGAGATCCGCCTGCCTCTGCCTCCCAAGTGCTGGGATTAAAGGCATGGCCTTCTATAAGGGCTGCCATCAGAAGGTAACACCCACATTTAGGGTGTGTCTTCCAGCTTCAGATGATCCAATTAAGAAGATCTCTCTCATTTCAGTTAATCCCAGATCCAGTCAAGTTGACACTGAGGATTAGCCATCACACCCATTAAAAAGCATCTACTCACTAATCCATCTAGCTGGCCTCAACTTCCTTTTTTAAATTCTGTTTACTTTTAATTTTTGTGGTGCCGGGGATCAAGTCCAAGATCTTATGCATGAGGGTAAGTGCTCTACCACTGATTGACGTCCCCATCCTTCAAATACAAATTCTCATTCCTCATATAAAACATGGTAGTCTCATTGGTGTCCATTTCCAAGCTGAAGTCCAGACCCATTTTTGCATATTCAAACCCACCCAAATGTTTGACAGGATAAAAAAGTTTTATCAGACTCTACATATTCCTTTGAAAGACATAGTAATTAATAATTTCAGACTGAGCTCAGTAATAGAATGTATACATAACATTTGTGAGAGCCTGAAGCGCACACACACACACACACACACACACACGCCACATTTATCTCTCTGTTGTACAAGGCAGGTAGAGAAAGGGACATTTGCAGGAAGTTACCAGAACACAAACTGGGAAAGTAGGGCACCTAGAAAAAGGAGTTCACATTGGTCTCTAGAACATGGCAGTTTCAGGCTGGGGGCTTTAAACTTTACGCAAATCCAGTTTGAAAATAATGAGGTACATTTAGATTTATCTAAAGCAAATCAATGGAAAGAAGAATGTGCTAGAGTTTCTGTTGCTATGACACACTTTGAGGAGGACAAGTTCATGTTGGGTACTGTGGTTGCTTGACCCTGGGGATCTTTTGGGGCTTGTGATGCATGCACAGTAGGCACTGTTATAGTGAAGAATGCAGTCTACCTCTAGGTGGAGACAATGATATGTTAATCCATTGGCCAGGATAATCGCCTTCCAAGGGACCACTCCTTACGTTGTGCTAAAGAGATGGGAGGAATCCTTATCCCTTTCATAAGATAACATACCTGATTTTCCAGCCCTAGTGCAGTGCTCCATGGCTGCCATGAAGTTATGTTGGGTCTGCCTGTCTTTCTGAGCCCTGACTCAGAGAGCAGAACTTTTCCTTTTTCTTCTCTTCTGTCTTTTTCAGATGCTGGCCACAGCCTAAGTATGCTTTCCCCAACCCTTTGAACCTCCTTACTCTTTCTCTAAAGCTCCCCTCCTCTCCACTGGCTGCTCATGCTCCATGTGGCTGACTGCCATGCTGGCTTAACTCAAACATCATGGCGTCTTTCTTCTTTTTCTCCATTTTTCTCCTCCAGGCAAGAGCTGAGATTTAGAGTTCGCTACCCTGAGATTTTTTCATTTAAACACTAATAAAATCGTCCTTGAGCTTCCATTTGAGTCTGTTGCTGAATTCTTTTATTAGTAAGACTGGTGTGAAAGAAAAGTTCCCAAAAAGAACTCCTGCACCTTGGACTGAACTTCCTGCAAGGATGACCAACTGATTATCACTCTGGAGACTGTGGAGAGTTTGGAATGCTGCAGGTCCAGAGTCTAATTACCATTTATCTTGGGCCATCTTTAGGCCCCTAAACAGCCACTCCTTACCCACCTCTGTTTCTGATCTAACACCCTATGACTAACAGATAAAAACCTTTTAGAATGTATTAACAGCAGACCACTAGGTCTCACCAATCCAAAAGCTAAGAATGTCATCAGATAACATCTGAGACCTATAGTAAGAACCCTCCTGCTTTGCTGGGACCCACGTACTGAATGTATTCTCCAATGTATTTGAAAAGTGTCTTGATTTATGACTTATCTTTGTTACTATAAAAATGTAAGGCAACTGTTACCATGCTGGAAAATGGAATTTGGGGTAACCTGAATCTGCGTTCCTGGGCCATAGTCACTCATATTTGGCTCCAGAATAAACTATCTCTTATCTCCTCTGAGGTAAGAGTTATGCTTTTGTGTCGATACTAGGAACTCCAAGGATCTTGGAGTCCTAATTTCCCCAGTAATATATGACTCTGCCAGGACTCCCCAAAATTTCTGGTAACAACAGGGACACATGGTAGAGGAGGTGCCTGTTTGCACCAGAGACTTGGAAGAAAAGTGAGAAAGAAGCCAGGTGCTGTAATCACAGCACCAAAGGAGGTAGAGGCAGGAGGATCATGAGAAGAAGAGCAGCCTCTGATACAGAGCTAGTTCATGGGGAGAGAGAGAGAGAGAGAGAGAGAGAGAGAGAGAGAGAGAGAGAGAGAAATCTCCAATATCCCCTTCAAGGGCATACCCCAGTGATCTAACTTTTTTCCACTAGACCCACCTCTTTAAGGTTCTGTCACCCCTTAATAGGGTCTTTGGCTGGTAGTCAAGCCTTTGGCACATGACCTTTGGTGTATATTTAAGATTTAATTCATCACGTGGTGTGGATTTGATCAAAACACCTTATATGCATGAATGAAATTCTCAATAAAGTTTTTTAAGTTAAAAAAATAAAGAACCAATAACTTATAACCCTATGCATTTTTTTCAGAGTTAATTATAAATTAGGAAGGAAGCAGTTGGGGGGGAACCTTTAAATCTTTGCTCTTGAATTTTACCCCACTGTTTCATTATATGATCCATTAACATACAAATGAACAAATACACGTATAAATTTCAGCTAGTGTATTTTAAATTTGGAAAAAAATCTATGAAGTACATTGGACTTTTGGGTGGTCATTATCTAGTTTACTGTTACACCTCAAATGAGATAGAATTGGGTTTTAAATAACATTTTATTTGTATAATTATTACAAGAGATTGAGAGCTAGGAGTGTAGCTCAGTGTAGAACACTCATCTAACATGTGTAAGGCCCTAGGTTTAAATCTCAAAAATACACAAGTGGAGAAGGAGAGGGAGAGGGAGAAAGAGATTGCATTGTACATACAGATAGTTAATGCGTATGTACATTAGCTTGCTAGTTTGGTATGCATATATATCCATGTATCTAGTATTCTCATGAACTTATAAAATTCAGAAGCCAGTGATTTTGTTATATTGAGTAACTCTTAAACTCATAAAAACATATACAATATTTTAGGAGAGAAAGGGGGTCCATTCTTATTTTGAAATTCTTCCTTTCAATGATAGAAAAATGTGTCTTCCTTTTTACTTATTTCTTACCAAGGGTGCCTAAAAGATAGTGGCCTCTCATTAGCTGATAATCTTCATCACTGAGTTCATTAATAAATTGATAATAAGCTTCAAAAAAAAAAGATTTAATTCATCACAAAGAGTAAAGGTAAATTTTTCCAAAAGGCAGCTAGTGGGCAAGATAATCAGCCACGCCAAACAGTCACCAAAGAACCTGACAAAGCCTCTGAGGACTCCTGGCACCTGAGCTGTGGGGTCTGAAAAGAACCCAGAAAGAACCACAAGTCCAGGACATCCATGCAAAAGGATATAATTAAACATCCTAGCTGCCTGACAGATCTGAACACCTTCAGACGCTCAAGATGTAATTAATGATTTTTCTATTCTTGGGGGAAACAAGCATGATTAAAAAATCTTATTGCTGTCCACCATTTTATTAAGCCAGAAGAAAATCACTTTATTCTAATTAACTTATGAATAATAGCATCACACATCTGGTGTTCTTCCCCCCACCCCGCCCCGAAATGGTCTCATGTAGCCCAAGAGGCCCCAAACTAACTACATAGCCAAGGACTAACTCTTCACTTTTTCTCTAAAGCTTCCTTCTCCATGTGGCTGTGAGTCAACCACATGTCTGACCTCCATGGAGGCTCTAAACCTGCATGGCTCTGTGGCTTGCTTTCCTTCTTCCCACTATTCACCTGCTCAACGTAGCTGCCAAGAGTAACAGTTCACCTGTCCTTTTGGGTCCATTCTTAAATTCTTTTATGAATGAGACTAAGAACCCTCTAGGGGACCCTCTTTCTCCCCATTTCACCCTGTCTCAGGAGTAGGTGGAGTGTGACCGGTGAATATAAATGTCAGCTTGACACCTAGGAGGCAGGGTTCCAGGCACATCCATGAGGAATTGTCTAGATTAAGGTTAACCCTTGAGAATGTCCATAAAGTGTTGTCTTGATTAAGTTAATTGATGTGGGAAGAGGAATTTTAATTGTGGGTGAAAGTACTCCCTGAGCAGGGGATCCAAACCATATAAAATAGAGACGGCAAGGTGAGCACTAGCACGCAGGCAACTAATCCATTGTTCCCTGCTCTTGACTAGTGGGTAAAAAGAACTTGCTCATTTCCCTGGATCCCACAGAAGGAGAGAACCAACTCCCCCAAATTGTCCTCTGACCGCTATACACAGACAGTGGCATGTACATGTTGATACATGCACACATACACACAAAAATAATAATAAATAAAACCGTTAAGATTTATTTTTATTTGTGTATGTGTGTGTAGATGCCCTTAGGGCCCAGAAGAGGATGTCAGATACCCTGAAGCAGCTGGAGTTATAGGCAGTTGTGAGCCACCCTACCTGAGTGCTAGGAACCAAACTCAGCTCCTCTAGAAGAGTAGTAAGTGTTCTTAACCACTGAGCCCCTTCTACAGCCCCATAAAAAACAATTTTTAAAGAGACTTTGCATCTGAAGACTAGATAGAAGCTAGAAGATATTGAGGTGATTTAAAACCCAGAAAAGTGCTGGGCGTGCTGGCCCATGCCTTTAATCTCAGCACTCAGGAAGCAGAGGCAGGCAGATCTCTGTGAGTTCAAGCCCAGCCTGGTCTACATAGTTCTAGGACAGCTGGGGCTACAGGGAGATCCTGTCTCAAAAAAGACCAAAAAACAAAACAAAAACAAAAACAAAAAAAACCAGAAAAGAGGAAGAAAAATAAGCTAGCCACTACTGTATTGTTGAGTCCCTATATGTGGGAAGCCAACAGAACAGAGAACTGGAAAGATGGATCAGTGGTTGAATACTTACTGTACCATGAGGACCAGAGTTCAGATCCCAGCACCTGAGCATCAAACTGGGTATCCTGTGCATCTGTAATCCCAGGTCCAAGTGAGTTGGAGACAAAACAAGAGGATTGCTGGGGCCTGCTATCTTCTAGCCTAGTCAAAAAATGATTCTCAAGTTCAGAAACAGACCCTGCCTCAAAGCAATAGGCAGAGGGTGACAGAGGAAGATACCCAATACCCAATACCATCTTCTGACCTTCATGCTCACAGGGGCACACATGTGCACAGACACATGCACACAGATCTTTTTTTTTAATTCCTGGAAAAGAAATTTTAAAATATTTTATCTATTATTATTTTATGTGTATGAGTGTATTGCCTGCATGTGTGTTAGTGCACTTGTGTTGTACAATGCCTGTGGAGGTCAGAAGAAGGCATCAGATTGGTTGTTAGCCACCATGTGGGTGCTGGGAATCAAACCCAGGTCCTCTGCAAGAGCAGTCAGTGCTCTTAACCTCTGAGCCATCTCTCCAGCCCCTGGAAAAGGGATTTAAAAAAAAATTTTATTATTTTTTTATTTCATGCAAATGATTGTATTGCCTGAAAGTACGTAAGTGCACCAGTGTCATGCAAAGAGATTTTTCTTTTGATCTTTTTGAGATAGGGTCTCTCTGTAGCCCCAACTGGCCTAGAACTCACTATGTAGAGTAGGCTGGCCTCAACTCAGAGATCTACCTGCCTCTGCCTCCCATGAGCTGAGAGTAAAGGCATGCCACCATGCCCAGATTTTTAAAAAGTGCATACTAAATAGGGGATACTGGCACACACTTGCAGACTGAGAGTTCCAGAACAGCCTGGGCTATATGGGGAAGCCTGTCTTAGAAAACAAAGAAACAACCTAAAGCAATACACCTTGTTACATACTAGAATGTGATATGTTATCAACTGAGAAAGGAAATGAACTGACCAATTGATTCACCTGGTACAGAAGGAGACCAACCAAGTAAAAAAAATAGTGAGATAATCCACTAAAGAACCCTGTCCAGGGGAAGCAGGAATTCAGAACTAGAGGTCATAACAATGCAAAGAAGGAAGAAACCAGGGGGCTAGAGCACTGGCTCAGTGGTTAAGAGTCTGGAGTTCGGTTCCCAGCACCCACTTCTGGCAGCTCACACCAACCTGTAACCCCAGCACAAGAGGGTCCAATGCTCTCTTCCGGTCTCTGTGGGAAATCTGCACTCAGAAGCATGTCTATCCTGCCACAGGCATATACATATAATTATTTTTTTTTAAAGGATGAAGTGAAAGAAGAAAAGGGGGCCTGCAAAATGGCTCATCTGGTAAGGGTGCCTGCTGCTGCTAGGACGTGAGCCTGACTCTTTAAGACAGTGGTCTTTGTTAGGAGACCACATCCTGCTGCTGCCTCTCCATTACTATATTGGAAAACAGTCACCAGGATTGAAGACCTGAGTTAGACCCCAGAGAAAACCGACTACCACAAATTGTCTTCTGATTTACACACACACACACACACACACACACACACACACACACACACACACACACACACACACACACACCAATAAACAAATAAATGTTAAAAAAGGAAAATGGAAGGATACCAGGGTAAGTAGATAACATTTATAAGATATAATAGAATTTATGCTAAAAGATTGGCTTTACATATGTAAGGTGTGAGAATGCTTTATTTCCCCGGCACCTACCACCTCCCTCAAAACAGTCACAGGCTCTTAGCAAGGCCTATGGACTTCCCACAGTAAGTAATTTACATTCAGTGTTATTCTTTCTAACTCTAACAGTTAACATCTGGGTAGTCCTTACTCCCAAACACATTCCCTGGGAGGTTTAAGTCATGATGCAATAGTGTATCAAAACATCCTTCTAGTTTGGAGTGCTCAGTGCCCCCTCAAACTCATCATGACAATAAGCCTTTGTTGTAATTTTCAGGTGTATCATAATGGTCATGAATATTCTAAGAAGGAAAACAAAGGAGAGGGCAAAGGGCAAGGGGGAGGGGAGCGGCGGGGATGGGGCGGTTAACCAAAAGAAAGAGGAAAAATACAGTTCAAAAAGGCCAAAAGAGCTTGCCAATCCATTTGTTCCTTTAAGGTCCTTGACCTTGTGTATTGTCACGGACCTTGAGAGCTACATGCTGTTCTTAAGCTCACACTACAGTAGCTGGGTTGTAGCTAGCTTCCTCTGCTAACTTTTATTCCTCTTTTAGCCAAGTTGGAGTTCTTCAAACCCCAAACTGGTCTTGCATCTCTCTAGGACTGTCCTGGCTGGACAAGGAACCTTCTATAATCAGGCTTGAGGGACTCCTCTGATGCTCTCCTCAGTAGTTCAAGTAGCTCTTGGCTGCCCTCTTCTGGGACCAGGTCCCCAAGCCACCCATGCCTGTTGACCAGCCACTCAGTGGGTGCCAGGTTCCCTGTGAGATGAGACAGGTGGTCAGGGTTGCTCCTCCTCAATTTTATCCTGCTGCTATGAGATCCAGACGATGCTATCAACCCATATCTATTTTTCATATCTCTGTGTGTTTCTGTTTGTTTTATTATTCTGTTTTTGGAAGCAGGGCCATGGTATGTAAGCCAGGCTTGCTTCCAATTTAGGATTTTTCTGTCCCAGCCTCCTCGGGTGCTGGGATTGATTACAGGTCACACCACAATGCCCAGTTAAATCATTTTTTACTCTCATGAATAGCTATTTTTACCCACAAGGAAGGTTTAAGGGAGGGAAAAAATGCTAAGGTCTCTTAGATAATAAAACCTGGAGTGAATTCAATAAAAACAGCAGCCAGGTGTGGTGGCATGCACTGTAAACTCAGCATGTGGGAGACTGAGGTAGGAAGCTAACGATTTGAGGCCAGCCTTGGATACAGAGTGAGTTCAAGGACAGCCTGGGCTGAAACCCTATCTTTAAAAAAGAAATAAAAGATTACAAAACAGCAACAACCGCAAAAGAACAGATAGTACAAATTATTTGGCACTGTCTGTGAAAAAATTAAATGAGCCTGATGTAGCACTTGTGAGGCAAAAGCAGGAGGGGTGGGAGCTCAAGGCCATCCTTGGCTACATACCAAGTTTGAGGCACTCTTGGGTTACATGTCCTCTACCACCTCCCAAAAAAAGAAAAGAAAGAAAAATGGGGAGAAAAAAAAGAAAGAAAAATGCCATGTGTGGAAGAGATGAGGGAAAGAAGAGTCACTAAAACATACTGGGTTCCAAATGTCATAATGATATCTAACACCTTAGATGCTGACTTAAAATTAAAAGCAAAACAAAATACCACATGTAGGTCTGGGGCTGTGGGTCAGTGATACAGTGCTCATCTAGCATGTAAAGTTCTAGGTCTGATTCAGCATTGCAAAAATAAAACTTAAATATTAGAATAAATGAGGATTGGAGATTTACCGGCGGGTAGAATCAAGGCCCTGAGTTGGGTCCCAGCACAGACTGGGGGTCCCAAGACGGTAATCACAAAATCACAAAAGATAATTAGAGCCAGGTGTGGTGGCACACACTTTTAATCCCAGCACTCAGGAGGCAGAGGCAGGGAGATCTCTGTGAGTTCCAGGCCAGCTTGATCTACATAGCAAGTTCCAAGCCAACCAGGGATGCATAATGAGACCGTGTCTCAAAAAACAAAAACAAATTTAGAATAAATGATGTTGTGGACCTGAAATCCCAGCACTCAGGAGGCTGATTAGGGAAGATGACTATGAGCTTGAGGCTAGCCTGGACTACACAGTAACAAGCCAGCCAGGGCTACGTATGGTAAGACCTTATTGTTACCAGAAATTTGGAGGAGTCCCAGTAGAGTCACCACATGTTACCAGGCAAATAAGAGTTCTCTTGGAGGAAGAGGGAACCAGGCTGCCTTGAAATCACCATGTAGCTGAGGATTGCCTTGATCCTTCTGCCTCCACTTCCCAAATTCAGGGATTACAAGAGTAAGTCACCATGCCAGACTCAAAGTTTTGTTTAATAAATTCTTGTATTACTCTGGAATGGCTAATTTTTCAAGATTTTATTGAAATATGAAGGGTAGAGGAATATGTTTCATAATGTTCCTAGTTTCTAAGTTGGTCCCACCAATCATCTACAAGTGTAAAAAGCACACATACTGTACACACATACCACTCCCCCCTTTGCTTTATGAAGAATTTTTTTATTTAATTTAATTTTTATTTTATGTGTATGGTATATTGCCTGCATGTAGGTAAGTGCACCTGTGTTGTGCAATGCCTGTGTAGGTCAGAAGAGGCTGTCGAATCCCCTGGGACTGGAGTTACAGACAGCTGTTAGCTGCCATGTGGGTGCTGGGATTCAAACCTGGGTCTTCCTCAAGAACAACCAGTGTTCTTAACCACTGAGCAGTCTCTCCAGCCCCACTTTACAAAGAATTAATGGCTTAGAATCTGCAGGTTTTTGATTCCTTCTGATCTCAAGCCAAGAATATAGTTTTAGAATCAAGCAGGGGAACAAAAAGAAAAAAATGGAAACAAAAAGAAAAAAGACATTTTATACATTGTTGGTGGGAAAATAAAGTAACATAATTAAGCAGAGCATAGTGGTACAGGCCTGTAATCCCAGCACTTGGGAGGTGAAAGCAAAAAGATCAGGAGTTCAAGGTCATCCTTGGCTACATAATGAGTTTGAAGCAAGCCAGAGCTACATGAGACCATGTCTCAAGTCCCCTAAACAAATAAATACATAAATAAATAAAATTGCATAACTTCATTATTTCGAGACTCAGTTGGTCTTGCTATGTAGCCTTTGATGACATAGAATTTGCTGTCCTTGAACTTGCAGTGATCCTCCTGCCTCTGTCTACCAAGTGCTAGGATTACTGGCATGTGTCACCTTGCCTGGCCTTTATATCACTACTTCCTAGAAGTCTAAGGACAGTTTCTACTTAAGTAGTGTACATGCCACTTTATCATTCAGCATTTACACTCCTTAATATTAACTCAAGAGAAATGAAAGGATGTTTACACAAAGATTTGTCAAAGAATGTTCATAGCTAGGCTGGAGATGTAACTCAGTTGGTAGAGTACTTGCCAATCATGGTGTGGTGGCACATACCTATAATCTCAGCATCTCAGCCCTTAAGAGGAAGAGGCAGGAGGATCAGAAGTTCTACATAGCAAATCCAAGGCCAGCATGGGCTACTGGAGACCCTGTCTTTAAAAAAATGTTCATAGCAGCTCAATTTATAATAGCTCCAAACTAGAAACAATTCAAATGTCCACTAATACCTGATGGGATAAACAAAGTCTGCTAATACTCATTTAGAGAAATACCAGCAGTAAGTAAAATTACCTTCAACAGTATGATGAATTGCAAAAACATTAGGTAGATATGTAAGACTACATATTGTTAACCTGGCATGGTGGTATACACCTTTAATCTCAGCACTCAGGAGGCAGAGGCAGTGTGAGATCCAGGCTAGCCTGGTCTACATGGTGAGTTTCAGGCCAGTTGGGGCTACAGGAAGACCTTGTCTCAAAAAATTTAAAAAAAGAGAATACATATTGTCTAAGCCAAGAGTGATTGATTATTAATGCCATATTCCAATAATTTCAGCACTCAGGAGTCAGGGGAGGAGGATTGGAAGCTAAAACCCAGCCTGGGCTACCCAGTGCGACTTCAAAATTCACTGTAAACTAACAATAGAGCCATAGTGACAGCATGGTACTAGCACAACAGCAGACATGTAGAGCCATAGGATGGAACAGAGGACCCAGAAATAAACCTGTACAGTTATGGTCACCTAATAGTTGACAAAAGTGTCAAAAACATGCTGGAAAAGAGACAGCCTATTTAACCAAAGGTGCTGGCAAAACCAGATCTCTACCTGTGGAAGAATGAAATTGGATCCATATTGCTCATCCTGAAAAATAAAATAAAATAGAACAAAAACCTTAATTTAAAATTTGGAACACCAAGACTGCTAGAGAAAAATATAGAGAAAAAAACTTCATAACTTCAATGACATAGGCATGGGGGCCAAGAAGATTGCTCAGAACATAAAGGTGTTTGCCACCAAGTCTGATGATCTGAGTTGGATCCCTGGGATCCACATGGTGGGAGGAGAGACCTGACTTCCAAAAATTGTCCTCTGACCTGCTACACAAGAGCCATGGTGCCTTCACTCCTGCACATACATAAACAAACAATAAATGTAAAAAAATTAGTAAAATAAGGTTTAAGAATATAAGCATAGGCAAGAGCTTTCTGAACTAGGCTGAAATAGTACAGAAAGTAGTTCCCAAAATTGACAAACAGGATTATATAAAATTACAAAGCTTCAGTACAGCAAAGAAAACTATCCACAGAATGAACCGACAGCCTACAAAATTGGAGAAACTCTTTGCCAGCTCTACTTTAGACAGAGGGCGAATATACAGAATATATAAAGAAATGCAAAAAAAAAAAAATAGGTCTGGAGAGATGGCTCAACAGTTAAAAGCACTGGCTGCTCTTGCAGAGGACCCAGGTTTGGTTCCCAGCACCCACATGGCCGCTAACAACTCTAATTCCAGTCCCAGAGACTCTGGTGCCTCTTTTGGCCTCACGCAGTGTATTTACACTCAGGCAAAACCCTCATACACATCAACATAAAAAATTAAATTCGAAAAATAAACACACAAAAATAAAAGTGCCAATGAATAATTGGGCTAATAAGTGGAACAAACAGATTTCAAAAGAAAGCAACATGAATGACCAATAAATGTTCCTAAAGTTTTCAACATCCTTAGCCTACAGGGAAATGAACATTAAAACTATTTTGAGATTCTATCTCATTCTACTTAGAATGGCTACCATCAAGAAAACAAATGGAGGACTGAGTATGGTACCTTTAATCCCAGCACTCAAGAGGCAGAGGCAGGCAATGGATCTCTGTGTGATGGAGGCCAGCCTAGTCTACATAGCAAGTTCCAGGCCAACAGGGGCTATAGGGAGACCCTGTCTCAAAAAGACAAAGAAATAAAAATATCAAGAGCCTTTGAAAAACATTAAAGATGCCCTGTATCTTGCAGCATCTAATATTCAGCCAAGATTTAATTTTTATGTAAAAATAAGCATATATGCCCATCTCATTAGTATGCAAATTTGTTTTCATCTTTAGTGAACGGTAAACTTATAGAATTATTTTAAAATACATTTCTTGGGGCTAGAGAGATAGCTCAGTAGTTAAGAGCACTTGCTATTCTTGCAGAAGTCTGGAATTCAATTCCCAGCACCCACATTGGGTGGCTCACAATCTCTGTAACTCTAGCTCCAGGGGATCTAACACTCTCTTCTGGCCTACATGTGCGAATACCCACACACAGACACATACATACATACATACATACATACATACATACATACATACATGTAAATAAAAATAAATCTTTAAACAATAAAAAATAGAATAAAGCACAATTTTTTATGGTTTATTATCAGTAAATGGTTGATTTGTATACCTGTTTTATATACTTGTGTACCCAGGATTGTGTAAAAATTTCTCAGGAAGCCCTGTTTAGAGTACAAGAAGGCCA
>NW_008344185.1:176552-180798 GCF_000622305.1 Nannospalax galili | reverse complement strand
GATGTTATTGGCAATTCTATTGTAGTCTCTCAACATTGGGGAGAATATCTGTTTTGAAATCTGTAAGTCTGAAACTACTCTTATGTAATTACTCTTCCCAAAGTACTAGAGGACTTTACACACACACAGACACATACATACATACATACATACATACATACATACATACATACATGTAAATAAAAATAAATCTTTAAACAATAAAAAATAGAATAAAGCACAATTTTTTATGGTTTATTATCAGTAAATGGTTGATTTGTATACCTGTTTTATATACTTGTGTACCCAGGATTGTGTAAAAATTTCTCAGGAAGCCCTGTTTAGAGTACAAGAAGGCAGGAAGGCAGGATAATGGTCACCTTTGGCAGGGCTTTAGTAGTTACTGACCCAACAGTAGGTCACAGGGGACTTGTGGGATGATGGAAATTTTCTGCATTACAGGCAAGGATCCACTCAGAACCTCAGAATTGGCATAAAGATTATTTTTAAATTGGGACTAGAGGGGTAGCTCAGTTGGTGAAGTCTTTGCCTTGAAAACATGAGGACTTGAATTTGATCTCCAGAACCCACATTTAAAAGGCCAGGGCCAAAGAGAGGGTTCCGTGGTTAAGAGCACTTGCTGCTCTTATAGAGGACCTGAGTTCAGTTCCCAGCAGCCACATGTCAGCCCACAACCATCTGTAACTCCAGTTCCAGGAGATATAATACCTTCTGACCTCCACGGGCTTCTGCACACATGTGGTGAATATATATACACTCAGGCACCATACACGTATAAATATATTTTTAAAAAGGACCAGGATTGGTGGCACACACTCATAAACTCAGCACCGTGGAGCATATAGGCAGATTCCTGGGGCTCACTGGTTGGCCAGCCTACCCTACTTTAAGAGTTTCAGGCCTGTGAGTTTCACGCCCTGTCTCAAAAAAGCAAGGTGGCCAGTGCCTGAGGAATATCAGCTGGGGTACTCCTCTGGCCTCCACATGCACACTTATACATGTACAGGCATACAACACACATAAGCATAGGCACATACATACACATACAATGCACAACAAAAACAACAAATGATTACTTTAAAGACATTTGAGACTCAACAGATACAGCAAAAGCTTTCTTGGAGTTTGTTGTTTGTTTGTTTTTGTTTGTTTGTGACAGGGTTGCATAGCCCAGGCTGGCCTCTAGAATTAGCATGATTTTCCTGCCTGAGCTTTCTTGGTGTTGGAATTACAGTCATGTACTACCATATCTGGCTTGCTCTATCTGGCTACAGGCAGATACTTATGAGAAATGAGGACTGCCATCAATTTCCTCTTCAGGGTATCTACTACTATTAGGAGAGAAATCAAAGTACAACACATAAGTTTCCTCTCCAAGAGAGTTTTAAAGCTCTGCAGAAAACAGAAATACTCCTATCTATATATTGTTACCAAAAGTCACTGAGTTTTGGCATGATTTGTTACAGGAAATAGTTAATAGACTCCTTTGAATTCTACCATGAGAAATGCATTCTAAAAGGCATTCTTGAATGGGTCTGGAGCTCTCAAATTTCTTCCTATCAGAGTTCAGTAGACTACAGTTATTAAACACATAAACACATAATCAGCATTGGACTATGCTGATTAAAAATCTATTACCACCTACCAGCTGTATGACTGTTGGCAAGTCATTTATACTCTCTATATCCCCCAAATGGGGAAGAAATGCTAATCATAGCACCCCTTCAACATTTGTTAAGAGTAAACAAATGTCCAATGTGATGGCACACACCTTTCATCCCAGAACTCAGGAGGTAGGGGCAGGTGAATCTCTGTGAGCTATAGGGCAGTCTAATCTACAAAGTGAGTGAGACCTGGTCTCAAAAAAAAATGATGTAAATTAATGCATATACAGTACTTCAGCACACAGTAGGCTTTGCATCATAATTTCACAGCAGAGATGTTTTAGTCATATTTTTGTGAGACTGTCACTAAATACACCAGAAAGACAACAGAAAGGAAGAAACCCTTATTTGGGTTCATGATTTCAGAAAGCTCAGTTCATCAGGGTAGGGAGGTCATTAGGGACCAGAGAAATTCACATCACATCATGGCAGCCAGGAAGCACAGAAAAGGGACATCTGTATTGGGCAGGCTTTCTCCTTCTGTTCCTTTGATTCTACTTGGACCCCAAGCCTATGGGATGGTGCCACCCACACTCAGGGTGGATCTTTCCCCCTTAATTAATCATCTTTGGAAATGCCCTCGGACACTCACCTGTAGATGTGCTCTACAAACTTCCAGGTTTTCTAAATCCATCAGGTTGGCTGTCAGAATTAACCATCACAGGCATCTTTGTCATCTTTTAAAATTATCACTTCCCTCTGTGACTTACCCTCCAGAAAGACTGGGCTTGAGAAAATGCTATTTTCCCTTTCACACATGTAGTTTTAGTTTTTTGTTGTTTGGTTTGGTTTTGGTGTTTGTTTAGTTGTCTTGTTTGGAACAAAAAGGAAAGAATTCCACAACCCATAACCTAAGCACCTGTTTCAAATGAATCACTTCCCTTTTTCTTGCAAAATGACTTCTTTCTAATTAAGAAAACTGTAACAGAAGACCCAAGCCAGTTGTTTTTTTTTTTCCTGGAGAAGTCGGCAGACAACTGCATCCTGGGGCTTCTGTCTGTTGAGTCTGAGACGTGAGATAAAAGAAAAGCAGTCTTTCCATTCCAAACCATGGAGGTGACGTGTAGAAAGACAGCCACATTTCACTTGGGAAAGTGGCTGAGCAAAAGAATCAGGACTACTAGCGGAGAAGACAACACAAATCCTGCCAAGTCCTGAGTTCAGAATTTTGAGATCAATATAAAAGCATCTAAGGTCAGGAAAACATTCATCCTGTGTGATGATGTTCCCCACATGGTCCAGCGCACCCAGCCTCTCCGGAGCTAGAGTACCCTGAGGCCTGCTGCCTGGGGCATACCTCATTCCACCAATTTTCCTCCTTCTCCTGTCTACCAATTTGTTTCTTTGCTTTTTGAGACAGGGTCTTGCTATACATCACATGCTGACCTCAAAGTGTAGATCTTTCTTCCCCAGTTTCCTAAGTGCTAGAACTACACTTGATCTTAGCTAAAGGTCTAAGAAGAGACGCAAGCGCTGGGATTGCCGGTGTGCCTCATTCTTAGCTACAAAGTTTGGGATTTTTATTTGTTTTTTTTTTCCTTATAGTGTGGGGGATCAGATTCAGGGCCTTGGGTATGTTGGACCAGCACTCAACCACTCAGCTACATCCCCTACCCCATATTTAGCAATACTGAAAGAGACTGGGATATAGCTCAGTGGTAAATTGCTTGTCTCCTGGCATTCATGCATATAACCCTGGGTTTGCAGTCCAGCACATACATACTCACTCATACACACATACACGTACACATTCTCTCTCTATCTCTCTTTCTCTCTGTCTGTCTCTGTCTCTCTCTCTGTCTCTCTCAAGCACACACACACACACACACACACACACACACACTACATAGTATAAAGATCTGTTTTGCTTTTGTTGATGATTTTAGAATTAGGCAGCACCTCATTCTACAAAAGAATATGTGCTCCTAGGAGCTAGACAGAGGAGACTGATGTTCCTGGCAGATAAATACTAAACAAAGCAGAAACCAAAAACAAAAATCAGATTGGTCATCCCAGTTACTTTTCTTATAAAGGTTAAAGTAAAAGGGACTTTCTTATCTTGTTAAGACTGGTCTGTTAGGCACAAGCTTGTAATAAGCACCCAGGAGGCAGAAGCAAGAGAACAGCAAGTTCAAGGCCAGCTAACCTAAATAGAGCATTGCAGAGCAGTCAAGCTACACAGTGAGAAAAAAAAAGAAAAGAAAAGGGAAAGTGCACAGATCGTGAGAGCTGAAATTAAGAGACTGCAAATTTGATTTGTAATAGGGCCACTGGGATTTTCTACAGAAAAGTCCCCCAAAGTAGGTAGAGAGTCTCCTGAAAGGAAAACCAGCAAAAAAAAAAAAAAAAAATGGTTGCGAACACTCTCGTTGAAAATTGTCTTCTTTTTAAGGCTGGGGGTTTAACTCAGTTGGTAGAAGGCTTCTTACATGCTGGATTTAATCCCCAGCACCCTTATAAAACTGGTCCTGGTGGCTCATCTTTGTAATTCCAGCACTTGGGAAATAGAGGCAATAGGATCAGAAGTTCAAGGTCATCCTTGGCTATAAAGCAAATTGAAGGCTAGCTTGGAATCAATTTCT
>NW_008344185.1:138916-176504 GCF_000622305.1 Nannospalax galili | reverse complement strand
ATCTATCTATCTATCTATCTATCTATCTATCTATCTATCTATCTATATCTTAGCCAGGACGGCCAAACTCACTGTGTAGTCCAGCTGGTCTGGTACTTGGAATTCTCCTACTTCAACTTTCAAAGCACCAAGATTACAGGTTATGGCCCCACCACCCCTCATTCATCAACAGTTACTTATAATATTAATTTGTGAATGATTGGAACTTCAGTCAAGACTTGAGTTCATGAAATAATCAGATCTGGTGACCTCAATGTATTAGCATTTTAAAATATACACACAGAAAAAACAGAGTTCTCTTCAGCCTAGGAATTCCCCAGAAGTGAGTGAGGCAGCAAAGAGAGGTGGGCACATAAGAAGACTTCCAAAACCAGAGGGAGACGGGGAATGCCTGATCCCCACAGTCCCACCCAGTGCTGGCCAGGGAGATTCCCTAAGCAAGATCTGGGAATCCATGAGGGAGTTCCTGATTGACAGATAGCCTGTAGCAAACCTACCTCTAACAGTAAGTACTTCTTGCATGGCTTTAAAGTACATTGGATTTCGTAAGTATGGAAGTACTGAATAGACTGCAGGACAACTGTACTTCCTTTTATGGGAAGCGTTACCAAGAAACTTTCAGAACTTAAACAAATAATACCACTAATAACATGTTAGCTAGTTTTATCTACATCAGTATATAATACACTCTTTTTTTTTTTAGGTTTGTAAATTATTTTCCCAATTTTATCTTTTTTTATTTTTTCTTTTATTTTTTTATTTTTTTGAGACGGTCTCTCTGAGCTAGGGTACATCTCTTTCAAAATTGGCTGTACATTTCTAGGTTTTTTATCTTTTTTAAAAAAAAGGTTTTTTAAATTTTTTTAAATTTAATAACCACATGATTAGAAGAAGCGTTTCATTACAGCCTTAACATATTCAGTAACATATTCCAGAGCAAGGACACATCTCTTTCAAAGGTGGCTGTAAATTTTTAGGTTCACAGTTGAATTAATACAGTCATACAATATTGAACTCAGTATAAACCCTGTAAGACATAAAACTGAATGATTTTTTACCCTTTAAAGAAGATCTCCATTTCATTTTTAGATATGCTCTTTCCTAAATTTTTAATGCTACTAACACATGTTTGCACATGTGTCTTTAATCTCTATGTATCTGATTATAACTAGTCACAGTCAGCCACCCTCGGATCCTTAGTACCTGAGTATGGATATAAAGTCATCGGTAGGTTTCACTGGTAATGTTTATCACCTCTACTATTTTTTTAGTGAAACCTACCCTATGACTTTATAGACATACACAGGAGCCAAGGATCCAACCGATTATGACCGATTATGACTAGTAATAATCAGATACATACAGATTAGAGATGCATGCGCCAACATCACAGTGTTAGTAGCAAAAACAATGAGTCTTTCTGCAAGGAACAATATATTCTAAATGAAATTGAGATCTTTTTTAAAGGTTAAAAACTCATTCAATTTTATGTCTTACAGGGCTTTACTGAGTTCAATATTATCTAACTGTATTAACTCAACTGTGAACCTAGAAACTTACACCCACTTGTGAAAGAGATGTACTCTTGCTCTGGAGTGTGTTACTGAATATGTTAAAGCTGTAATGAAATGCTTCTTCTAATCATGTAGTTCTTAAAAAAATTTTTTAAAATTTACTTCGTGGTTTTTTGTTTGTTTGTTTGTTTGTAGCTTTTCACTCAATGATTCTAAGCATAATTCCAAGATGTGTGACTATACTGTATGCTGTCTAGTGAATCTGGCTAAGCATTTACAGGTTAAACTGTTTTATTACCAGTTATCTCCAGTTTATTTATTATAGTAAACAACATAAAATATATTAAAAGGGAGCATTTAGATCTGTAGAGCAGAGACTAGAAAAAACCTTTTCTAGATCTAGAAAAAAACTGATCTAGAAAAAAACCTTTTCGTGCCAACCTGGTGGCATGCAGCTATAAATCTCAGATAAATATCAGCACTTACAAAGTGAGGAAAGAGGATTGTTTTATTTTTATCTTTTTGAGACAGGGTCTTCCTGTAGCCCCAGCTGGCCTGGAACTCACTATGTAGACCAGGCTGACCTTGAACTCACTGAGATCCACCTGCCTCTGCCTCCTAAATGCTGGGATTAAAGGCTTGTGCCACCACACCCAGCTTCAAGGAAAGAGGATTGTAATTTTGAGGCCAATCTGAATTTTACAGTGAGATTCTGCCAAAAGAAAACAAGAAACAAAAGAAAACAATCAAAAACCAGATGCGCGTGCGCACGTGCACACACACACACACACACACACACACACACACACACAAAACCCTTTGGGAGATCAATAGACTCAACTCAGGATAGGAAGAAAATTAGGAACCCATCATATCTTTTTTTGTGTTATTGTTGTTGTTTTTGCGATGAAGTCTCATGTATCTTAGACTGACCTTGAACTCCATGTATAGCCCAGATTACCTTGAATTCTTACCCTCCTGCTTCTTCCTGTTGAGTCTGGGGATTGCAGGAGCATCCCAGGGCCTACCCCTAATTTATGCAGTGCTGGTGGTTAAACCCAGGACCTCATGAATGCCAAGGCAAGCACTCTACCAACTGAGATATATCCCCAGCCCGGGAACCCATCCTTTTTTTGTTTAATATTTTATTTATTATTTTTATTTTATGTGTATGAGTGTATTGTCTGCATGTATGTGAGTGCACCTGTGTCGTGCAATCCCATGGAGGTCAGAAGAGGGCTTCAGAGTTCCCTGGAACTAGAGTTAAGGACAGTTCGTAGCTGCCATGTGGGTGCTGGGAATCAAACCTGGGTCCTCTGCAAGAGCAGTCAGTGCTTTTAACCACTGAGCCATCTCTCCAGCCCCACTAGGAACCCACCCTTTTATACAAAATGTAAATATTGTATAAACAGCCTGTGCTTAAACAATATGAACATGGGTCACTCAAGAGGGCTAAATAGAAGATAGGGTCTACTTTAATCTTCCCAATTCTGTCCATTTAAATTCCAATAGAATGGTTCTTGTCTGCCCTTGGACAAATCCTGGGCAAGTTCCACGATATTTCTGTTGCCACTTTTAGACTGTCAGATAATAAGGTCAGTGAAGTTAGGTAATCTATATTCTAAACGCTCATAAATTTCCATTCTTCCCTCTCTCAAGTTCAATTCTGTTTCAGGTTTTAAGACTTTGGATAAGGGAAAGAACTTTATTTTCTACTCCAACTCCACTCCCAATTTCAAGGTCGTATTGCCTTCTCCTGTGTTATTGAGGAGGAGGGTGAAGAGGGAGAACACAGAGGTGCTGATTCTTTTCTAAGGAGTGTTGTCTAGACACTTTCCCACTTGAAGAATTTCTCATACTAAATATCTTTTTTCTTCTGTTCCCCTGAGAGACAGCTGCCACTGGTACAGTATCAGGACAAGGATGCAATGAAGGGTTTAAATATTTTTTCTGAGCCAGATGTGGTGTTGCTCACTTGTAACGCCAGCATTCAGGAGTCAAGGCAGAAGGAGGATAAGGCCAAGCCTAGGCTCCTCAGTGAGACCCTGTCTCCAAACACCTAAAGCAAACAAAGAAACCTTTTATTTGTAGAGCAATGGTTCTGCAAGCTGATCTTGTGCGATCATCCATTGGCTCCTGGCTTTGGGGAGTTTCAGTGTCCCCCTCTATGCTAAAGTAATCCTACCATTTCAAGTAGTCTCCTTGGGGTTAAGCTGAAAACTCATGCATCCTTTAACTCAACAACTTTTGGTTGTGGGCCATTCCCCAAAGAGCTCACCATAGCCTTGAGAATTCCAATAAATCAGGCATTTTGTATTCTCCAGGTCTAGGAGCAAATGTGAAGCTCTCTGAGTTGTCCTTTTGCATTGGTTTGAGGAGGGGACTCAGCCAGTTACATTCCTTGTTCATTGCCAAAGGTGTCTGTGTAAAGGACACCTAACTGTATTGATGTTTAACAGTCACCTCTTTCTCCTTCCTAGAATCAGATTTTGACTTCCATAAATATAACTGGAAACCTTAATTCTCTGTTGAATTTTCGGCATTTAGCCTGACCCCTAGCTCAGAGCAGGCCTGTTCATAAATAACCATACCATTGCTATATAAATCATCTGCATATTAAGTTAAAGCAAAAAAAAAAAAAGAGAGAGAGAGAGAGAAATCCTAAATAGGGTTTTTGTGCAATTTTGGGTTTCTCTTCCTAACCCTCCAATTTCAATTTCTCATTCTTGCTTTTCTCTGTCTCTTCAATTCAGTAACATGTTTTTCCCTCAAAGTGCTTGCTTTTTCACCTGCTTATTTTCTGCTTCTAGAAGTTTAGCTGAATTCTTCCTTTTCAGTAGAGAAGAATGTGAGTGACTCGGAGATTTCCAGGAACCTCGCTCAGATTCCCTTCCATTCTATGAACGTGAAAAGAGCTTCTGTCCTAGATGATGGGAAAACTGGGGAGGAGAAATTGTTTCCTTTTCAATTTACTTTCCACAAAAGGCATCCTGCTTTGAAGGAAAACTCATTTATACACCGAATAAGAGAATTTACTTCTTTTTTCAGGTAGCCATGCTGCTGACACAGAAAGAAAGAGAAAAACCAGAAGTGTTACACTTACCTTATGGTTGTTTCAAATGACCAGTTCCTTTACCAGACGCTGAAGGTCTTCCTCCATTCACTTTGGATGTCACGGATGAAAGAGAGCATTGCATGGCATCAGTCACCTGACATGACAAAAGCTCTGCATTCATAGGCATGCCTAGAATGAGGAACCCAACATGAACTGCAAAGCTGTAAGCAGGTTTCATTTGCTTGGGTCACTGTGAAGTCCAGAGGTCACTGCTTCAGGAGGCAATAGATCCAGAGACTAAAAAGATGTTAAGGCTCTGATTGTGTCTGACAACTATGTGATAAAATGAAACTTCCAATTTTTTTCTATTGGAAATGCCAGATTTATATCCTTTCTATTTTAATGAGCTCAGTAGGAAAAGAATGATTTCTTGATGGCCTGTACAGCAAAGCTGTAGTGGGAGTTCTGACTGGTTTAGCTCAAGTCTTGTGACTCCAAGTCAGTGCTGGAGCTGTGGTGATGATGTGTTAGGTGATCTAGTACTTGGGCCTACACCTGGAACTGGAGTGGGTATGGGAGAAACAGGAAGTCAGGTGTAGTCAGTCTCACTTAGAATACACAAATTGAGTTCCCTCAAGATATTAGGTATTAGCATTCTAAAATCAAGGAGATGGTGCATACAGGATCACATCCTCAGGAGGCAGAAGCAAGATGACTGAGGCCAACTTGGGCTACATTGAAAGACCCTGTCTCAGCACCTCCCCCTCCCATCATCTCTAAGAGATGGGGGTACAGATTAGTGGTAGAGAGTTTGTCGAACTTGTGTGAAGCCCTAGGTTTGATCCCATCATGGGGTCAGGGGGTGAATCATCTTTTTATTTCTAATTCAAATCTCTAGTGTTCTGCTTTACAAGCATGTTTCCTTTTTCCATTTTTGATAGAGTTCTAGACATATCGTACTTTCTATCTAATATCTTATGACAGATATTAGACTTTGCTTTTATAATTTTATGGCCTGGAAAGTGAAAAGTAGAGAGAAAGAGGAAATAAAGCCAAGAGAGAAAAAGACACAAAATATCAGAGATGAAATACGTTGTGGTGGTTTGAATGAAAATGTCCTCCATAGGCTCCAAGTATTTGGACACTTAGTCCTCAGTTTGTAGTGCTATTTGGAAAGGGTCATGGAACCTTTAGGAAATGTGGCCTGGATGGAAGAAGCACATGACTGGGGGTGGACTTTGAGAATACATAGCTTGCACTTCTGCTTCCTATGCTCTGGCTGCCTCCTGCCACCTCCTGCCATGCCTGCCCCACCATGATGGACTCTTACTTCTGGAACTGTAATCCTAGTAAACTCTTCTTCTATAAGTTGCCTTGGTCATGGTGTTTTATCATGGCAACAGAAAAGTAATTGATACATAGTTGTAAAAGTGAACTCTGGTTTTAAGGGAAACAATCAGGGATCTCAGTTTTTGTCACGCCACCTCCAGTGGAGCCTGCATGAGGTACTCTCCGTGGGTCGAGGCTGAGAAAACTTCAAAGGAAGAATGCCTCCTACAGATGGCTGTGTTAAAAGAGCATGCCATGTCTTTGGCTGTTCTACTTTAGTTCCTGTCTTTATTGATGCAATATTATTCTTATTCTTTCTTCATAGAGAGATTGTTTTGTACCTACTCGGATCTTTCAAGAAAACCCCCTCTGGACTGGCTTACATGGTCTCTTGCCCTGCCTCCTCCCACTACTTGGGCCCCTCCTCACACTTCTCCTTATCCTTACTGTCGGGCCCTGGATATTTAACAAATTTACGAGATTTGTTCACCAGAGAATAGAGGCAATCAAGTTACATCAGGTCAAGGTTCATTATCACAGGCTTGCTGATCAGGAGCCAGGCTCTTACGATTGACCACCCTCGTACAATTGCCCGACCCCTGCCCTCCATGTAGCTGCTGATGGGTAAGACCCTCCCAGACTGATGAACCTAAGACAGGGGCCATGAGGGAAATCATGGTTACCCAAGGACGGGCAACTTTAGAACCTGAGGAGAGGCAACCTAAGACAGGGAGGTCATAATAATAATAAGGGAAAAGGGACGGTGACTCCCATTCCCGGGGCTATCCCTGAGAAGCCTCACTTAAAATAAGGGGAGATGTAGGGACCTGAGGCTTGAGGCCTGAGACTTGAGACTTAAAAATACAATAATCAAAGCAGCTAAGAATAGGCATCCTTGGAAACTCCTAGATAAGTTACAGTAAGAATCAAGAGTTTATGTAGGAAATAATAGATGAGTGATTATTCAAGGAAGGAAAGTTTCATGGTATTCATTACAATTCATGGATAGACTTGCCAGATTTAGGCCACCTTGGTGCCTGCTTAGTAAGGAACAAAAGGAGAGCATACAGAGACAATGTTTATTTCATGGAAAGTAAGATGAAGTAGTTATGTTTATAAGTCCCATACTTGGAAGGATTTCATGAGAGCTACAGGTTTAGAATGGGATACTGATGTAACGGGGTTTGGGACATATTAATGAACAGGGAAAAAAGGCAGATATAAGCAACATTATTGTGATTCACTTGGAATTCAAATAGAATTATTAATGACTATAGAGCTAGTATTGAAAGCACATGGTGGTTTGAGGTCAGCTCACCGTGTAACCACAAAATATAAATTTTAAAGGTCTCTAATGTGACTCACCAAGATGAAAAACAGAAACTTTCTGTTCAGCACTAGTTAATGTTTGACAATGTATTTTGATTCACCTGTGTTTCACTTTTGTCTCTGGAATCAGAACTCTTAGAAAATGGTTAAACCACAAAACAATGGCTTATTGATGTAATCATGTAACTTTGTAATCTATAATCTGAGCTCTGCAGCTGCAAAAATACACTCAGACTTTCACCAAACTCCTGTGTGTTTGTCTGTTTGTCATTAGCCGAATCCTTGTCCACCCTTTGGGGACCCTGCTCCCATTGGACTGAACTGCTCCGGTCTAGGCTGGTCCGTCGCAAGTTTTCACTGAGGTTAACATTGGAGTCCAGCAAGACCTCCATGGTAACACAGAGTGGTACTGATGAGCAAGCAAGGCAATACTTAATTACTCCCTGAAACAAGAAACCAGGTATTGGAAATCCACAGATAATGCAGGCATCTCATTTTCATCATACTTGTAACTCCTTTCTCAAGCCTTTAATCAATGTTCCTGATAAGTAATAAAATTATTCCATTTGAATTTCAATTCTTGTTCTTTTGCTTGCCAATTTTGAAACAGAATTGCTAATAAATCTTGAAATGTCTAAAAGTATGGTAGACAAAGCAAAAGGTGACAACTTTAATTCTTTGTCAAAAAACCCAATAAAAGTATACAGAGAGATGAAGGTGAGGTAACCATGAAAAGTGGGGGGCGGTATTTAATCATCTATAGATTGTCGGACATATAACTAGCTAGTTGTGTTGTGCATAAAACATCCATAAGAATGTTCATCACAGTTTCAGCGTTTTTACAAATTTTTTTAATTGTGTGTGTTTATGTATATGCCTGTGTGTGCGTGTGTGTACCATGATGTGTGTAGATCAGAGGACAGGAGTCAGTACTTACAGGAGTCAGTACTCTTTTTTTCATCATGTGAGTTCCAGGGATTAAACTTGTGTCGTCAGGCTTGTTCGGAAGTACTTTTACCCACTGAGCCATTTCCTAGCCCAATAGTAGCTTTAAATTTTATTTTTTAATTATATGTGTGTGTGTGTGTGTGTGTGTGTCTGTGTGTCTGTGTGTCTGTGGGTATGTGCATGTGAGTGCAGATGCCCCCAAGGAGCTGGAGTTACAGGTAGTTGTGAGCTACCACAAATGGGTGCTGGGAACTGAACTTGAGTCCTATGCAAGAGTAGTTTGCTCTCTTAACCACTGAGCCACCTTTCTAGCCCCCAGGACTAGCTTTATTAGCTAAAGACTGAAGACAACTTGGATAACATTAACTATTTAAACACATCAAAACACAATTAGACTACTGAACAAGGCAGCTCTTATAAGTAAAATTGCAGATTTGCAACCACTGAGCTGAAAAGCTAATAGTATACTGCTAAGAAAAAATATTAAAAATGATTAGACTATGGGACTGGGGAGATGACTTAACACAAGTGTGAGGACCTGAGTTGGAATCCCCAGAACCCATGTAAAATCCAATATGTAGAGTAAGTGTCTGTAACCCTAGTTCCCCTACAGAGAGATGGGAGGTAGAGACAGGAGAATTCCCTGAAGCTCATGGGTCAACTAGCCTGGTCTATACAGCAGGAAAGCAACAAAGACAATTTGTCTTGAACAAGGTGGAAGGCAAGGACTGACACCCAAGGCTGTCCTCTTATCTATACAGGTGTGCATGCCTGCTATTCATACACAAACACACACACACACACACACACACACACACACAAATTATTAGACCATAACCTCAATTTTATAAGATATAGAGATGTATAAAATGTGGAGAAGAGTTTTTCAACCTTATACTATTGACAGTTTGGGCCAGAAAAAAAATTCTGACTAAAAAAAATGTATTATGACCCAGCAGATGGTTTAGCATGTAAAGGTACTTGCTGCCAAGCTCAATGACCTGAGTTTGAGTCCCAGGACCCACATGGTAGAAGGAGAGAACCAACTCTTGAAAGTTGTCCTCTGACTTCCACATTTGAGCCATTGTATAAACACACACACACACACACACACACACACACACACACACAGAGAGAGAGAGAGAGAGAGAGAGAGAGAGAGAGAGATCTAAAGATTTTTTCAAATGAGCTTGCTATGTGGTAAAAGATGACCTTAAACTTCTGGTCCTCCTGCCTTCACCTTCCAAGTATGCAGTCCATACAATGTTGGGGATCAAACCCAGAGCTTCTTACATACCAGGCAAACATTATACATCCCCAGGCCCTGACTATGTTTTGATACATTCTTAAACAATCTCTCAAATTCCAGGTTCAACTTTTTTCAATTTATTCTCCAATTTATCTATTTATAGATAGATAAATATTTTAAAATAGTTAAAGATTTATTTTTTAATTATGTGTATGTGTATGTATGCTTGTGGGTATGTGCATGTAAGTGCACATGCCCACAGAGGCCTGAGGCACTGGATTCCCCTGGAGTTTTTGGTTGCTGAAAACTGAACTTGGGTCTTCTGTAAGAACAGGAAGTGCTGTTAACTGCTGAGCCATCTTTCCAGTCCCCTACCTCCAATTTATATCCAGAATATTTTAATTAAATGTAAATTTTATCATGTCTCTTTCCTATTTACCTGCTGAGCCATCTTGCTGGCCCTTTCTTTTCTATTTAAATTAATCAAAGCTTCCTTTGCTTGTATAGGAAAAAGTCAAAACTACTTATAGCACAAAGACTTCTTAAGATCAGAGTCTCACAAATTCTGTTTTCCTTTCCTATCTTTTCTGATCAGGTCCATGGGGAAGCTTTCTGTTCTTTATTCTTTCTTGCTTCATCAGCCTCTCACTGATAAACTTTCTTCTGAAATCTTGGTTTCCTGGGACAGTAATCACTAAGCAATGACTCAACAATGTAACTTTCATGGTCCAGTGATTGACATCAGATCAGGGAAAGAATCTCTAGCAGGTTCCAAAATCAATAGGTGATTTGAAATCACGTGCTTCCCTAAATTGTGAGCAATATGTACCCTACTCTTCTTCAGCTGAGGCACAGCACAGGCACAGGGAAAATTCATAAACTGACAGGTGTTTACACTGGGTTTATTGTGGAACTTTAACTGAGGTTTGTTTCTTGCCTACTTGAGTTGTGGTCTGATATTTAAACTCACTACATGTACTAAACTGGACTCTTGATTTCCATCTTCCACCTAACCTGTTTCTCTGCCTTGGATTCCTAACTCAGGGAATGCCCACATACTTAAATTAGAAACCAGTTGTTAGGGACTTTTGTTCTCTGCCTTATCTTCACAAACATTTAAACATAACATTCTTGGAATTCTACATCCTATCCTCCCCTCCACCCCTCACCCCCCACCCCCAGAAATCCAGGGCCTTGGAATGCCAGCAAACATTCTAGTTCTGAGCTATAGTCCTAGTCCTATGTACCACTTTTCTTTGGGGGAAGGGGAGCAGGGTCTCAGTATGCACAGAGATCTGCTTGCCTCTGCTTCCCAAGTGCTGAGATTACAAGTTTGAGCCATGATGCCTGTCAGCGTTGCAGCTTTCCTGAGTTGCGACCCATGTTGGAATGGGCTTTTTGATGAAGCAGCTGCCTGTATATATGATGTGTGGGTATGTGCGCATGTGTGCGTGTGTGTGTGTGTGTGTGTGTGTGTGTGTGTGTGTGTGTGCGCACGCGCCATGGCACAAGTGTGGAGGTAAGAGGACAACTATGTGGAGTTAGTTCTCTCTTTCCACCTTCACGTGGGTTTTAGGGATTGAACTCGGGTCATCATGCTTGCTCAGCAAGCGCCTTTACCTGCTGAACCATCTCTACTGCCCTTGTTTTCTTGATACATGGTTTCATGTATTCCAGGTTGGCCTGGAATTCACTGTGTAGCTGAAGATGACCTTGAACTCCTGATCTTCCTGCCAACACTTTCCAAGTGTTGGTATTACAGCTGTGTGTCCCTGTGCCTGGCTTCTATATACCACTCTTAATTCTAGTCGCACAGCCCCACTTTTCCTTGTTCCTTCATTTGTTCATTCACTTATTCTTCATGAAACCCAAAGTCCAGGGGGTGAGGCAGATGACAGGTATCTTCCTTCCTTCCTTCCTCCCTCCCTCCCTTCCTTTTTTAAATTTTTGAGACAGTGTCTCCCGGTAGCCCCAGCTGGCCTGGAACTCACTATGTAGACCAGGCTGGACTTGAACTCACAGAGATCCACCTGCCTCTGCCTCCTGAGAGCTGAGATTAAAGGCGTGTGCCACCACGCTCAGCTTAAATACTATTTGTTTTTAAATTATGATCAGTACTACGAGAGAAAATATAGAGAGAAAGGGGTTCAGAACCATTACTAATTAGGACATTAGGGTTGAAATTTAAAAGTTTGAGTTAGTAGCAGAAAATGGGAGAGCACTAGGCTCCAAGTAGAAGAAGTAGTTTGGGGCCAGTAAGATGGTTCAATGGGTGGAGAAGATACTTGCTTCAGAAGCTTGACAACCCAAGTTTGATCCCCAGAACCTACATAAAGAGGAAGGAGAGTACCGACTCCATAAAGCTGTCCACTGACCTCCACAGTCCTGCTTGGAACACACACACACACACACACACACACACACACACACACAATTTTTAAAAGACAAAGATCAAGCATGTGCAACCTCATACCCATATCATGAACATGAACACACAAAATAGTAATCAATTAATTTAATTTAATTAAAAGATAAAAAGAACAGTTGGGTGTAGTGGCACATGCCCTTAGTCCCAGCACTAGGGAGACAGAGGCAGGCAGATCTCTGATTGAAGACAGCCTGGTCTACATACTGAGTTCCAGGTCAGCTAGGGCTGCTGGGAGACGTTCAAGGGGGCTGGAGCGATGACTCAGAGGTTTAAGAGTGCTGGCTGCTTTTGCCGAAGACCCGGGTTCTATCCCAGCACCCTCGTGGTGGCTAACAACTGTCACTCCAGGTTCAGAGAATGCGACACCCTCTTCTGACCTCCAAGGGCACTGAAGGACACAGGTGCACTTACATAATTACCCGTCTCAAAAAAAGCAAAATTAAATAAATAATAAATAAATAAATAAATAAATAATAAACAAATAAATGATAAAAGAAACAGTTTGTGTGGTAACATTCCTCAAAGAGAATCATGGTTTATAGAAGTGAAAAGATGGCCAGAGCAGTCCAACCTCCATTGTTTTTGACCTGGATTTCTGTAATAGTCTCTTCCCTTCTTTCCCTTCCAGGCTTTTCATTTTTCTTATCTCCTTTCAGAGGATCACAAGAAAGAACTTCCTAAAGTATCAATCCAATCAAGAGTCTCTCCAAAGCCTAAGGCTAAACAGCTAATCTCTGCAACAGTGTCTAGGACTTGGTCCCTGCTCCCAGTCCTGACTCCTGATGGCCAGCAGCCTAGCTTCCTGGCAGCCACTTATCTTTTTATCTGTAGAAATGCTTTGCTCTGGCTTATTTTTGTCTTTGCATCTTTGGTTGTGCAACAGCTTTTAACTGGAAGGCCCTTCCTCCTGGAAGCCTCAACTTTTAAGACTTCTTTCCAGAAAGCCACCTGATAGCACCCTCTACACGCCTTTACCATAGTGCTTTGCGCAAAGTCTTGACATTCATTTACTCAGAAAATGCAGTATTTGTTGAATGATCACTATGGGTAGGTACTAGAAAATACAGTAAAGAGCAAAATAGGTATTATGTCATTTCACCCCTCCAGCCCTAATAATTCAGAGGTGGGCCTATGTGTCAATAATTTCTGTATCCTCAATAGCTAACCCAGCAAACAGCACGTAACATAAAATAAATCTGAGGGCCTGGAGAGATGGCTCAGCGGTTAAGAACACTGGTTGTTCTTGCAGAAGACCCAGGTTCAAATCCCAGCACCCACATGGTAGCTAACAACTATCTGTAACTCCAGTTCCAGGGGATCCAATAGCATCTTCTGATCTCTGCCGGCATTGCACGACACAGGTGCACTTACCTACATGCAGGCAATACATGCATACACATAAAATAAAAATAATAAATAAAATTTAAATAAATAAATAAATCTGAACTGAACTAAAATCTAAGCCCAGGTTTGTCTAGCTGAAAAATCCACGTTCTTTCCACAACTGTGTGGAATCCAGATTAATTTGAGACCATGAAAGTAAAAATAATAACACTGTCAGCTGGGCTAAGTGGCACACACCTGTAATCCAGCACTAGCATGACTAATGCAGGGGGATTCAGAGTTGGAGAACAGCCTGGGCCACATAGTGAGACCTTGTCAAAATGGAGGAGGAGGAGGAGGAGGAGGAGGGGGAGGAAAAAGAAAAGTAACACACTAGTCTTACCTGTGACCCACAACTTGCATTTGCAAGCTGGAAGAGGAAGATCAGGAGCTCAGGGTCATCTTTAGCTTTACAGCCAATTCGAGCCCAGCCTGAAGAGATCCTGTATCAAAACAAACAAGCCAGGCACGGTAGCTAGCCAGGCACGGTAGCTAATTTCTGTAATCCCAGCATTGAGAAAGCTGGTTTGCCAAGAGTTGGAGGCCAGCCTAGGCTATACAATGTATTCCAGGCCTGTCTGGAGTTCAGAGAGAGAGTCTGTCTCAAAAAGTAAAAGCAAAGCAAAGCAAAACAAATCAGAAAGGAAGGGAAGTAGGGAGGGAGGGAGGAAAAGGAGAGAGGGAGGGAGGGAGGGAGAGAGAGAGAGAGAGAGAGAGAGAGAGAGAGAGAGAGAGAGAAGGACAACAAAAGAAAGAAAAGGTGCACTATTAAGGAAGAGGACAGAGGGCGGCCTGGAAACAGCTCCATTTAGAATGACTATAAAGCAAAATGAAACACTACCAGAAATCTTAACCTAAGACATGAATGACCTCTACAATGAGATGACAGAACACTGATGAAAGACATTGGAATGGACATGCAAAGAAAAATAAATAAAATCTAAAAAATTAAAATGAAAAAATAGAAGACACGCAAAAAATGAAGATCTTTCATGTTAATGGATTGAAAAAATTAATGTTGATAAAATGTCCATACCAAGTGATCTGCAGGTTCAATGCAATTCTTATTACATTTCTATTTTTTGTGTGTATTATGTGCATGTATGGGTGTGGGTGAGCATGCCACAACATGTGTGAAAGTCAGATGATTTTCGGGAGTTGGTTCTCTCCTTCTACCATGTGGGTCCCGGGGGCTTGAACTCAGGTCATCAGGCTTAGTGGCAAGAGCTTTTACATACTGAGTCATCCCACCAGTCCCCCTCAATGCAATTTCTACCAAAATGGTATTATTCACAGAAATAGAAGAAGAAAAAAGTACTTCTAAAATTTATATGAACTACAAAAGACTCTGACTAGCCAGAGCAAAAATGACAAAGATATGTTATGATAGCTGACTTCAAAGACATATATATTACCTGGCTTCAAAACAAATTGCAAAGTTATACCCAGGCTAGAAGTATAACTCTTGTGGTTAAGCATATGCCTACTATGTGTGGGAGTCTAGGTTTGATTTCCAGCAACACACACACACACACACACACACACACACACACACACACGTAAACCCGGGGAGCGATGGCTCAGCGGTTAAGAGCACTGAGTGCTCTTGCAGAAGACCAGGTTGGATTCCCAGCACCCACATGGCGGCTAACAACTGTGTGTAACTCCAGTTCCAGGGAATCCAACACCTTCTTCTGACGTCCTTGGGCATTGTATGACATGGGTACAATTACATACAAGCAGGCAATACACTCATTAAACATGAAAAATAAAAGTAACAAATAAAATATCTTTAAAAAATTAAAACCTTATATAGCATGGTATTGGCACAGTAACTTGACTTGATAGGCCTTAACATATATGACAGAATGCATGAAATCCAGTGGGGAAGGGGAATATTCAAGGATGCCAGTGGGGAAGGGGGCATAAAGGTGATTAAGATGTTCTGTATGAAATACACAGTCAATAAAAAAATTTTAAAAAAAAGAAGAAAAAAATAAGATTCAGAGACTGAAAGAACAGACTAGAAAGCCCAGAAATAAATCCATATATTACAGCCAAATTATTTCAATGAAGATAGAAAAAATAAACTTTGGAGAAGAAAAATGTCTTATAAATGATGTTGCTGGGGGAGTGGCTAGCGGTGGGGGTAGGGCAGGAGATAAATGGCTCAGTTGGTGAATGCTTGCTACACAGCACAAGGACCTGAGTCCCCAACAGCACACAAAATGTCAGGCACAATGGCATATGCCTGTAATCCTAGCACTGGGAAAGTAGAGGTGGGAAGGTTTCTGGGGCCTACTAGCCAGCCAGTGAGCTCCAGCTTCTGGGAGATGCAGATCCTGTCTCATAAAACAAGGTGAACAGGCTGGAGAGATGTCTCAGCAGTTTAAGAGCACTGGTAGGTAGCTCATGCTGTGGACCCAGGTTTGGTTCCTGGCACCCACATGGTAGCTAACAACCATCTGTGGCTCCAGTTCCAGAGGATCTGACAGCCTCTTCTGTCCTCCACTGGCATTGCATGACATGGGTGCACTTACCTACATGCAGGCAATAGACATATACACATAAAATAAAAATATTTTTTTAAAAAATTTGTTATTTTTATTTTTTTATGAGCATGAGTGTCTTACCTGCATGTAAGCGTAAGCACATGGGTGTCACGCAGTGACCTTGGAGATCAGAAGACATTGGATCCTCTGGAACTGGAGTTACGGACAATTGTTAGCTGCCATGTGGGTGCTAGGATTTGAACCTGGGTCTTCTGCAAGAACAGTCAGTGTTCTTAACCACCAAGTGATCTCTCCAGGCACCCCCCCCCCCGAATAACTAAAAATTTAAAAAGCAACAAAAAAAGGTGGAGAATGACTGAGGAAGACACCAGGCATCAGCCTTTAGCCTCCACATGTGTGTGTATGCACATGTACAAGCACACACATATGTGCACATATGCACATGCACATATATGTAAAACTGAATATACACCTACATACAAACACAAATAAAAGTGATAAATGAAGCTGGGCATGGTCGTGCATGCCTTTAATCCCAGCACTTGGGAGGCATGGGCAGGTGGATCTCTGTAAGTTCAAGGTCAGCCTGGTCTACATAGTGAGTTCCAGGCCATCTGGGGCTACAAGAAGACCCTGTCTCAAAAAAAAAAAAAAAAAAAAAAAAAAAAAAAAAAGTGCTGGAGAACCTGGATACCCACATGCAAAAGAAACAAGATCTTCTTCTTGCCATATTAAAAAAAAAATCAACTCAAAATGGATGAAACATATAAACATAAGACTGGAAACCATGATATTATAAGAAGTAAAAAACGCTATTTTGACCCTTGGTCTGGATAAGGATATTTTGGAGAAGAGCTCAAAAGCTCAAGTAACAAAAGCAAAAATTGACAAATGGGATTAAATCACCTAAAAATCATCTCCAAAGATGTATTTACTCTTTGCCACTGTGATTAAAAAAAAAGAAAGAAAGAAAAAAACAACTACAACAACAAAACAAACCTTGGGGCTGAAGAGAGAGCTCAGCAGTTAAGAACACTGGTTGTTCTTGCAGGAGACCTGGGTTGGAATCCCAGCACTCACATGGTAGCTAACAACTGTCCGTAACTCCAGTTCTAAGGGATCCTACAGCCTCTTCTGTCCTCTGCAGGCATTGCACAACACGGGTGTACCCACATTCATGCAGGCAATAAAATAAAAATAATAAATAATAAATAAAATAGTTTAATAAATAAAATAGTTTTTTAAAAAACCTGACAGAACAACTAAAGGGGAGGAAAGGTTTCCTTGGCTCACAGTTTCAGAGATGTCAGTACAGCACAGCAGGGAGGGCATGGCAGGACAGAGCAGCTCACATCCTGGTGACTAAGAAGCAGAAAGAGACAGATACAGGAAGGCGCCAGGATAAGGCCTAAGTCCCCAGGACACACTAATCATCATCACAACATATGAATTCATCAAGGGATTGGGCAAGTCAGACCCTTCTAATCTAGTCCTTTCTGGAGACTGCCTCACAGACACCACCAGAGGTGTGTCTGATAAAAAATGAGCAAATAAACTGAATTTGTACTCAATGTCTCTAATCATCATGAAAATACAAATGGGGCCTGGAGAGATGGCTCAGTGGCTAAGAGCACTGGCTGTTCTTACAGAGAGCCTGGGTTTGGTTCCCAGCACCCACACGGCAGCTAACAACTACCCATAACTCCACTTCCAGAGGATTTGACACCCTCTTCTGCCTCTGCATGTAGTGCACTTACATAGGGGCAGGCAAAATACTCATACACATGAAATAAAAATAAATAAAGATAATGAGAAAAAGTAAAAATACAAATGAGAAAAAGCACCGGCTGGGTATAGTAGCACACAACTGTGTTCCCAGCACTTGAGAGGTAGAGGCAGGAGGGCCTCTGTGAATTCCAAGCCAGCCTGGACTGCATGGTGTGTTCTAGGCACACCCAGGCTATATAGTGAGAATCTGTCTTAAAAAATAAGAAAATAGTCCTAGCACTTGGGAGGCAGAGGCAGGCAAATCTCTGTGAGTTCGAGGCCAACCTGGTCTACATAGAGAGTTCCAGGACAGCTGGGGCTACAGGAAGACCCTGTCTCAAAAAGAACAACAACAACAAAAAAGATAAAAATTACAAGACATCACCCCATTTCAGTTAGAATAACTGTCATCAAAAGGACACTTGGGGTCTCTAAAGAGACGTTTCAATGATTAAGAGTGATTACTGTTCTTACAGAGGACCCAAGTTCAGTTCCCAGCACCCACATCAGGTGGAACTGCCTGTAATTCTAGTTCCAGGGGATCAGATGCCCTGTGGCCTCCTCAGGCACCACTGCATGCATGTGGTACACATAAACTCCTGCAGGCACACATAAACACACAAATAAAAATAATAAATAAGCCAGGTGGAGAGAGACAGAGACAGAGACAGAGAGAGACAGAAAGAGAGAGAGAGGAGACAGAGAGACAGAGACATCTGGGCATGGTGGCTTATGCCTGTAATCCCAGCAATTGAGAGGCTAAAGCAGGAAGTTTATGAGTTTGAGGACAGGCTGGGCTACAAAGTAAGATCCTGTCTCAAAAAAGAGAGAGAGACTTCCAGAAGGTCAGAGGAGTGAAGGCAGCTCTCATCTCCATTTTCCAGATCTGCTGCATCTGTCTACACAGTATGTGTTGACTCTTGCCCACTGTGGAATACGATACAGCTCATGAATGATGCAGAAATCAGCACATCCAGGTATAGGAAAAAGGAAAAGGAAAACAGAAACCAGGAAAGCCCACAGGCCCTTTAATTAGACCTCGGAGTGTCTGGGAAAGCAGGGCCTTTTTGCAGGAAAGTGAAGTTGAACAGGAAGCCTGCCTCCAAGGGAAGATCCACAGGGCATTCAGAGTTATTATATCCCAGTACCTCTATGGCAATGATGAGATTACAGGATTTGTACTGGACTCCTCCTGAAACCAATGAGAACCAAGGGGAGAACCCGTCTTTTGCCCTGCACAGGATCCCAGGCTACAGCCCCAAGGACAGTGACTTCCCAGGTCCTCTCTTAATAGCCCTGCTGACTTCCCACCTCCTGTGTACCCTCCACCTCCAGTTTTTCTGCTACTTCCTGTGTTCCTTCCACCTCCTGGATACCAGCCCAACATTGCGATGTCCTATTCCCTTTGGGGCGCTGCAGTGGGCCCTGTCGCTGATGGTTATCATGGAGCAATCCTCTGGCACTCAGGTAGGAGCCCTGGGACATGAGCCCTTCATGGAAGCTCCATATCTATTTCCTGCCATTACTGCAGCAGACTCCAGCCTCCAGCCATAGTGCTCAACCGCTTGTGACCATCCAGATCCTCAGTGAAGGCAGGTAGAAACTCCTGTTTTCTCTGGGAAGAACCAGAATCGCGTAATGTAACTGGTAGCTCCTTTCTCCATCTAATATGAGGGCAAAATGTGATTGGGGCTAAGGTTGTAGCTCAGGCTTGGAGCACTAGTGTAAAGGCATGAAGCTCTGGGTGCAATCTGAAGCACCAGTACCTAAAGGAAGCAAGCAAATAAATAGGCAAAAAATAATCAATTCTGAGCTTGGCTGTGCACATACCTTTAATCCCAGGACTCAGGAGGCAGAGGCAGGTAGATCTCTGTGAGATCAAGGCCAGCCTGGTCTACATGGCCAGTTCCAGGTCAGCTAGGGGCTATAGGGAGATCCTATCTCAAAAAGACTATAAAATAATAATGTAAATTAATACAATCATTATTAGACGATATCACAAACTGTAATCCCAGTACTTGGGAGGTATAAGCAGGAGGGTCAGGAGTACAAGGTCATCCTCAACTACATAGTGAGGTCAAGGCTAGGCCAGGCTACAGGAGACCTTGTCTGGAAAAACCCAAACCAACCACAACAAAACAAAATGCAACAAAAAAAAAACTAGAAAACAGAACTGCCATCTATCTAGCAATCCAATTACAAGATAAGTAGCCCATGAAAATGAAATCAGAATGCTGAAGAAACATTAGCATATGCATGTTTATTGCGGCATGATTTACAATGGCCAAGAAATGGAAACAACACGTGTCCATGATCTGATGAATGGATAAAGAAAATGTGGTACATGAATACAATGAAATACAATTCAGCCATAAAGAATGAAATCCTGTCATTTGTTGCAACATAGATGGACACCACTATAGTAAGTGAAATAAGCCAGGCACAGAAAGATAAGCACTGCATGATATCTCTCATTTATGAAATCTATAAAAGTTTCTCTCACTAAAGTTGAGAGTGGAAGGGGATTGCCAGGACTGATTAATGGGCACCAAGTTACAGTTCTTCAGGAATAAGAAGTCCTGGTGTGCTAGCTCACAATAGGTCGAGTATCTATGTTCCATATATTAGAAAAGCCAGGTATAGTAGCGCAGACTTTAATCTCAGTACTCAGGAGGCAGACACAGGAGGATCTCCATGAATTCATGGCCAGCCTGGTACACACAGCAAGTTCTAGGCCAGCCGGGGTACACAGCAAGTCCCTGTTTAAAAAAAAAGAGAGAGAGAAAGGATTTTGAACATTTCACCATATGTAAATGATAGTGGCTGGTGAGATGGCTCAGAGCATAAAGGCGCTTGCTGCACAACTCTGGTGACTTGAATTGGATTTAGAGAGCCCATATAAAGGTATAAGGAGAGAAACTGACTCTATAAAGTTGTCTTCTGACCTGCATTCATGCACTATGGCGTTTACACACACACACACACACACACACACACACACACACACACGCATACACACACACACACACACACACAATAATAAAAATAAAAATTTTTAACTGGGCCTGGTGGCACATGCCTTTAATCCCAGCACTCAGAAGGCAGGGGCAGGTTCAAGGTTGACTCTGAACTTCTGATTATCCTGCCTCTACCTCCCAAGTGCTAGGATTACAGGCATGTACCGCAACACCAAGAAAATCCCCAGGCTGGAGAGATGGCTCAGCAGTTAAGAACACTGGTTGTTCTTGCAGAAGACCCAGGTTTGAATCCCAGCACTCATATGGAAGCTAACAACTATGGGCATTGCATGACACAGGTGCACTTAACTACATGCAGGCAATATACTCATACACATAAAATAAAAATAATAAAATATTAAAAAAAGAAAAAAAAAAAAAGAAAATCCCTAAGAATCTTTAACAAAAGCTAGTGGTTAATGGGCTAAACAAGATGGCTCAGCAGGTGAAGGCTCTTGTCACCAAATCTCAGGACTCACATGGTGTAAGAGAGAACTCACATGCCATAGTTTGCAAGTGCACACAAATAATAAATGAATAAATAAATAAATGAATAAATAAATATATGTAATTGAGAAATGGGGAAAAAAAGCCAATTAGTGTGACTACAGCTCCTGTGCTCATTAATGTTGAATTGATCTCTGATTATTCAGTTTCTAAAACTGGAAGTCTGAAGACTTTAGTCCTCTGTGATTTCCTTTGATTGCCTTTTGATTATGCCTTTTAGCTTTTCAGTTTTCCTACACACTCATTAGGTAATTAGTCTTTCTGCTATGACGAGTATTAATTCATTTAAGGGGAATAATTGGGGGGGTCAACTTAATTGTTTTGGGAAGCTATTCAATAAAGGTTCTGAACTATAGGGGATTTTTGCTTTTGTTTGTCTTTGAGACAGGGTCTCCCTGTAACCCTAGCTGGCCTGGAACTTGCTTTGTAGACCAGGCTGACCTCAAAGTTGTGGCAATCCACTTGCAAAATATTTTTTAAATTTTTAAAATATTTTTTTCAGTATGTGACTTCCAAAAAACAGCTTTCTGCATGACATTTATGATTTTTAAATATTATTTTATTATTTTTTATGTATATGTGTGTATTGCCTGCATGTAGATAAGTGCACCCATGTCGTGCAATGCCTGTGGAGGACAGAAGAGGCTGTCAGATCCCCTGGAACTGGAGTTACGGACAGTTGTTAGCTGCCATGTGGGTGCTGAGATTCCAACCCGGGTCTTCTGCAAGAACAACTAGTGTTCTTAACCGCTGAGCCATCTCTCCAGCTCCAACATTTATAATTTTAAACCTACAGCAAGAATGTAAACATGTTAGTTGTTGTAGGGAAGAATCCAATATATATTGGAGTCTTCATTTGTAATCTATTTCTATATCCAGTACCTGAGGACATAGAATGAAGCATAAGGAACTCTAGAAGTATAGCTGTCCCCTCCCCATCCCTAACCTGTTAAAGTCTGGGTGACACAGGAGAAATCAAGTCTAGAGCTGGGTGTGTCACTTTGTTGTCTCCTGATTATATGTTTAATAACATTTAAAATTTTGGGCGCAGTGCTTAGGAACAATATTTGTTTAATTTTTTTTTTTTTTTTTTTTTTTTTTTTTTTTTTTTTGTCTTTTTGAGACAAGGTCTCCCTGCAGCCGTAGCTGGTCTGGAACTCACTATGTAGACCAGGCTGGCCTCTATTTCACAGAGGTGCTGGGATTAAAAGCATGTGCCACCATGCCTGGCCTTTGATTTTGTTTTTTATTATACTAAAGACTGAACTCAGGACCTTGCACAAGTAGTCTACCACTGAACTATATCCTCAGTCCTCTCTTTTACTTGTTTGTTTTTGTTGTTGGGTTTCCTGACGTAGGTGTCAATAGCCCAGGCTGACCTCAAACTCACTATTTAACTGAGGTTAATTTTGGTATGGTACCCTATTAATAACATACAAATTTGGGATTGCTTATGTTCATTTTGATTTAAAATTAATTCATGTTAATAATTAGTTTCTGGACTAGATGTGGTGGGCACACAGCTTTAATCCCAGCACTCAGGAGGCAGAGGCAGGCAGATCACTATTAGATTGAGGTCAACCTGGTCTGTATAGCCAGTTCCAGGTCAGCTGGGGCTACCTTGTCTCAAAAAGACAACAAAAAGTTCAACAGTTTCATACATGTTTGCATATACCACTTTTTGTTGCTGTTTTTCAGACAGGGTTTCACTTGTAGCCCTGGATTGCCTGGAACTCACTACATAGACCAGGCTGACCTTGACTTCATAAAGATCTGCCTGCCTCTGCCTCCCCAGTGCTGGGATCAAAGCTGTGTGTTACCATGCCCTGTTACTTCATTTAAAGTTTATTAGATACTTTTCTCCTTGTTGTGACAAAATAAATACAAAATAATTATCTCAGTAAGTGAAGAAAAGGCATTCAGTTAGTTGAATGTTTAATCAAAATATTTAAAAATTTTTCAATAACATAAATCTTTTAAAAAATATCCAACAAAAGCAACTTAAAGAAAGACTTATTTTGGCTTATAGTTTGAGGGATACAGTTAGTCCATCACACCAGGGAAGTCATGGCAGCAGGAGTGTGAGATGACTGGTCACACTGTGTCGGAAGTCTGGGATCAGAGAGAGATGACAGTTAGTGTTCAGCCTGTTTTCTCCTTTTCATTCAGTCTGGGAACCCTGTCTATGGTATGGCACTGCCCACATTCAAGGTATGTCTTCCTTCTTGTTAAATCTTTCTGGAAATGCCCTCAATAGACACAACCCAAAGGTGTTTTTCCATAGGGATTCTAAATCTAGTCAGGTTGTCAATTAGATTAACCATCAGGATATAATATACATAATTATATGTGTTGGATCCCCTGGAACTAGAATTATGGACGAGCCTCAATAAATAATAAAACTCATTTTGTTATTCAGGGATGCATAGGGAGGCTTCACGCTTCTAATGCCAGCACTTAAGAGCTGGAGGCAGGGGATATATATATATATATATCTCCACATCATTGAAACAACTCTTTTCATTGAGGTCAGAAAAGAGCGTTGGATCCCCTGGAACTAGAGTTATAGATGATTGTTAGCCACCATGGGGGGTGGTGCTGGGAATCAAACCCGAGTCCTCTGTGAAACCAGTCGGTGCTCTTAACTGCTGAGCCATCTCTCCAGCCTCCATTTACATGTACTCTTTATTGCTTGCTTACTCCATGCCAGCCTTATGCCAGGTGCTGGGGGACACAGCAGTGAACAAAAGAGGCACAGTGCTTCCCTTGTGCTGCCCATTGAGGACAGGGATTTATTAATCAACAACACAAATTTGTGAAACTTTGCAAGAAGGAAGATATGACTACACCAAGGAGAAAGTCCGTCAGTCCCTTATTGTTCTCCCAGTAAGATATGTGAGCCTCGATTTGGAATTTCCATCAAGAGCCAGAACACCAACAGTGAAAAGAGAAGATTACAGCTGGGTGTCCCATGCCTTTAATCCCAGCACTCTGAAGACAGAGGCAGGTAGATCTCGGTGAGTTCGAGGCCAGCCTGGTCTACATAGGGACTTTCAGGCCAGCCAGGGCTATATAGTAAGAATGGTCTCAAGAAAAAAATGAAGAATAAATAAATTTTTAAAAGCTGAGGACTTACAGGCAGAAGCAATACTCCACCTTAAGTCAGATAAAGCAGGTTGGAAGCTGAGCATGGAGGTGCATGCCTGAAATCTCAGTGAGACACTGTTGAGAAAGGGAGAGAGGTAGAGATATAGAGAGGTGTGGGGAGATCTCTTGTACCATCCTTGACAGTGACCTCAGAGGTTGGTCTGGTGTGCCAGTGCATGGGACTAGGCGTTGAATGCACTCTGGATGCTTCCATCATCTGGCTAATAATATAATATTGAGGTTATTCTGAGCCTCAATACATAATAATAATCATTTTGTTATCCAGGCATGCATGGGGAGGCTTCACGCTTCTAATCCTAGCACTTAAGAGCTGAAGGCAGACAATTCTGAGTTTGAGATCAGCTTGGGCCACATATTGAGATCCTGTTTCAACAAACAACTAACTTTATTTATTTATTTTTTCTTTGGCTTTTTGAGACAGGGTCTTACTATGTAGCCCTGCCTGGTCTGGAAGTCGCTGTGTAGACCAGACTGGACTTGAACTCACAGAGATCCACCTGCTTCTGCCTCCCAAGTGCTGGGATTAAAGGCATATGCCACCACGCCTGACTAACTTCAAATTATTGAGTGTGACTCTGGGTTGGACACTGGCACGGCAAGCAGATAAACAGAACAATGTTCATAAAAACTGATATGGTGATGTATGCTTAGAATGTCAGTATTCACTCAGGAGGTAGAGGCAGGAAGACTGTTACAAATTCAAGGCCAGCCCAGTTTACAAAGCATTCTGGGCTAGCCAGAGCAACATATTAAACCTTATTGCAACAAATACACAAAGAAGGGAGGAAAAAGAAAAAAAAATAGTATCTATTTTATTCCCATCAAGAAATGGCATAAAGAAGAACAAACATAAAATGATAAAAGCGACTGTGACAGTCCAGAGCTTATCTAATGAGAGTTACTTGAACAGGGCCTTTGAGGATAAGAAGTAAGAATCTGAGAAGTAGAGCAGAGAAAATAAAGCAAACAGTTTTGGGGCAGAACCTTCAAGGATAAGTACAAAGTCTGTCTGTGACTAAAACAAAGATAAAGGTGACTGCATCTTATCACTGCTGTTATGGAACACCTGACAGAACAACTTAAAAGAAGGAAAGGTTTATTTTGGCTTATGATTTCAGAGGACTCAGTTGTACATTGAAGGGAAAAGGTGTTGCAATAAAGAGCTGTTCCTATTATGGTGGCTAGGAAGCAGAGAAAGGGATCCCAGAAGGGACCAGGGCAAAATATAGCCCACAGGGACATGGCCCTACCTCCCACCCTTCACCACTTCTCAAGAAGGCCCGTCATAATATTATGAATCCATCAATGGTTAATCCGGTCATTAGATTTGAACCCTCTTTATCTCTGTAACTGCCTTTCAGATACTCTTGGAGGTGTGCTTCTCTAATCTCGTAGGCGTTCCTCAGTCCAATCAAGCAGGCAATTAAAGTTAATCTTCACAGTGGGGAAGTCATGTATTTAACAAACATTACTGGGGAATTTATACCATGGCTGGAGCTGTACTGGTTGCTATGGATAAAAGGGAATAAGATAATACTGCTTTTAAGGATCTTTGAGTCTGAGCTGGGTGTGGTGGTGCATGCCTCTAGTCCCAGCATTCGGGAGGCAGAGGCAGTCGGATCTAAGGCCAGCCTGGTCTACATAGTGAGTTAGTGAGTTGCAGGACAGCTGGGGCTACAGGGAAACCCTATCTCAAAAAAGACCTACATAAATAAATAAAAAGGATCTTTGAGTCCAATGGTAAAAACAGGTAAATTTAATATAATGAAGGTGGGAGGAACAATAAGGTTCTGGTCACCTTTTTATCATATCTACCATGTAAAGGAAGAGATAGGTGAATGATTATAGAGGGAGATAAGGGGTTAACAATGGGAATACAGAAGAGGAATACCAGATTTAATTTTCAGGGATTTTAAAGGGTTTCCCATATGAGTGTTTTAGTCTGCTTTTTAGTTATTGCATACTTTTGGGCAACTAATTCTGTTTTAAAAAGTATTTTAGGAGGCTGGAGAGATTGCTCAGTGGTTAAGAGCACTGGCTGCTCTTTCAGAGGACCTGGGTTTGATTCCCAGCACCTACATGGTGGCTAACAACCATAAGAAACTCCAGTTCCAGGGGAACCAGATGCCTCTTCTGACCTCCTTGGGCATTGCACTATGCAGGTACACTTACATACTTGCAGGCGATACACTCATATATATAAAATGAAAATAATAAATCAGTTTAAAAATTATTTTATAGTTATTTATTGTGGAGTGAATGTGTGTGTGTGTGTGTGTGTGTGTGTGTGTGTGTGTGTGTCTACTTAAAGGACAAGTTGCAAGAATTGGTTATCTTCATCTACAATGTGGGTTCTGGGCATTGAATTCAGCTTGGTGGCAAGCACCTTTACCTGCTGAACAAGATTTACTGGCATGTCAATTATGTTTTAAACACTAATTATGAAACAGTATATTCAAATAGCACAACAGTGTATGAAGAAAAAGACTAGCTTTGATGAATATTAGAACTCTTTTTTGTGGCACTGGGGATCATACTGACACAGCAAACAACAGTAAAGGCTCATTAAGGGAAAACTAGTTCCTTCTGCCCAAGGGGATAAAATATCTGGCTTGGTTGAAGACCTAACATTCCAAACTACCCCAAATGTAAATGACTTAATCCAGTGGGCTCCTCAGCTGCCTGGCCACTGGGAGATTCTACTGGGTGTGGCCTTTCTAAGCCCTGACCCAGAAACGTATAACTTTTTTTTTTTTTTTTTTTTTTTTTTTTTTTTTCCTGTCTCTGTCTTTCCAATGCTGGCCAGGACATAGGTGTTTTTTCTGGTACTGTGTTTTTCATTCCTACCATGTGGTTACTTGTATCCCATGGGACTCACCTCCATGCTGGCTTAACTCAAAGGACACAGTTTTTTCGTCTTCTCCATTCTACAGGCTGCTACTGAGATTTATAGCTTGCCTGCCTTAGGTTTTTCTTTTGAACTTTAATGAAATTGTCCACTTTGAATAAACTTTTTTTTTTTTTTTTTTGTCTTTTTGAGACAGGGTCTCACTGTAGCAACAGCTGGCTTGGAACTCACTATGTAGACCAGGCTGGCCTCAATCTCATAGAGATTGTCTCTGCTTCCCAAGTGCAGGGATTAAAGGTGTATACCACCACACCTGGCACACTTTATTTTTTTTAAACCAGTTCTCAGTTGGTGAACATTTAAGTTTTTTGGTTTTTCACTATTACACATAAGTTGGAAAAAAACCCTTAGTTTATACAACATTGTATACTAGGGCTAATATAATTTTGAACTACATGAGTTAACCTATGTGGCTAATTTCTATAAAGTTATTGAAAGAATTAATTAAACTAATTTATTTAATTCTTATAGCGAGCTTGGTTAAAAAAGTGTTTGTTCCCTTCCCTCAAACCACATAATGTTATGTTCTTTTATAGATTAAAATAATCTATTATGTGATAAGTTACTTGTTTAGACTTCATTTAATAAGTAAAATAAAATGATGGAAAATCTGGTATTTATTCCTAAAAGATCCTTGTATTCAACTATCTTTTTTTCTATAATTAGATAAATAACACATGCTCTTAGCAATTATAAAGATCCTCTATTAGTCTGATAGCTAGAAATAAGTTTTTTTTTCTTTTAAATATTTGTAAGCACCCTCCTTTTGGCTTAAGAAAATTTTATTTACTTATTATTTTAAAAAATATTTTGTTATTTTATGTGTATTGTCTGCATGTGTGTAAGTGCACCTGTGTCACACAATGCTTGCTCTTAGAGGTCAGATGAAGGCATCAGATTCCCTGGAACTGGAGTTACTGAGGGTTGTTAGCTGCCATATGGGTGCAAAGAATCAAACCCGGGTCCTCTGAAAGAGCAGTCAGTGCTTTTAATTGCTGAGCCATCTCTCCAGGCTAAATTTTTAATTAAAAAAAATTTATATGTATGTTTTGCCTTCATGTACATAAGTATATCACATGTGTGCCTGGTGCCTGTGGAGGTCAGAAGAGGGCAAGAGATCCCCTGGAGCTGGAGTTAAGGACCAGTGTTAGCCACCATATGGATGCTGGGAACCAAACCTCTGGAAGATTAGCAAGTGCTCTTAACCACGAAGCCATCTCTCCAGTCTCATAAATAGTTTGTATTTTTGTTGTTTTGAGACATGGTCTCCCTGTAGTCCCAACTGGCCTGGAACTTGCTATGTAGCTCAGGCCAGCCTCAGTCTCAGAGAGATCCACCTGCCTCTGCCTCCAAATAGCTGCAATTAAAAGCATGTACCACCATTCCTGACATTTTTCTGCTTTTAAAATATTTTGGTTTTATTATTTTACTTTTTTTATGTGTATGAGTGTATTGTCTGCATACATGTAAGTACACCCATGTTGTGCAATGCCCATGGAAGTCAGAAGAAGGTGTTGGATCTCCTGGAACTGGAGTTACAGATGGTAGTGAGGATGGCCTTGAACTCCTGATCCTCCTGCTTCTACCTCCCCAGTGCTGGGAATACAGATGTGCACCACTAAATGTAGCATTTTACAGTTTTTCTTTCTTGATTCTGTCAGTGGCCACAAGGGCAGGCTGAGAAACAGTCATGCTGTAGCAGTCTGACTAGTTCTTTCTAGAGACTTCCATTCAGATAAAGGTCAGATCTTTGATTTCACTGCAGGAAGACATTTCAGGACAAGCCAGGATTAAGCAGAGTTGGAGTATATTAAGAGATTATTAGCATGGATTTCAGCACAGGAGTCACTAGAAAGAGAGGGACACAGTGAAAGAAGAAAACACACTGGGGCATGGAGTAGGCATTTTAAGGTACATAGTCCATTATCTTTTCAGATAAAGGTCAGATCTTTGATTTCACTGCAGGAAGACATTTCAGGACAAGCCAGGATTAAGCAGAGTTGGAGTATATTAAGAGATTATTAGCATGGATTTCAGCACAGGAGTCACTAGAAAGAGAGGGACACAGTGAAAGAAGAAAACACACTGGGGCATGGAGTAGGCATTTTAAGGTACATAGTCCATTATCTTTACAATGTTCATATGTAAAATTTGGGGGGGGGGTCGAGTTATTAACTTTAAAACATTTCTAAAGAATTTACAAAAGATCATAGGGTGATTCCTGATCTGCACCTGGCAGAATTATAGCTGATAAGGTAAAACCGTAGATCTTAAGAGTTATAATGGAAGTTAGAGTATCACTGTAAACACCAAACCAAAAACAGTTAATAACATAATGTTGAGATTCCCAGAAAATGTGATTAAGGCCACACTCAAGGTTATGTATACTCGGTCCTTAAGCATGGTCCGTTGCTGTTTCAATATTCCTTTTTTTTCAGGATTTTATTACTTTAATTTTATGAATATGAATGTGTTGCCTACATGTATGTAAGTGTACCCGTGTCGTGTAATGCCCTTAGATCTCAGAAAAGGGTGCTGGATTCCCCTGGAGCTGGAACTGCAGATGTTTTTAGCCACCATGTGGGTGCTGGGAATGGAACCTAGGTCCTCTGCAAGAGCAGTCAGTGCTCTTAACCATTCAGCCATCTCTCCAGCTCCTATTTTAATGTTCTTATTGGAAGTAGCTGTGTACAAAAAGCAATCTTCACAGCAAGTGTTGTCCATTGTGCTGTGTAATTCCTGATTCGCAGCTGGCAAAAAGGAGCTCCTTTCCTTCTCGTGTCCCCATCATCTTCCCTGTCTTTCTGTCCTGCCCAGTTTCACATCATTCTTAGAAATAGGAGCATGAAAGTGGGTGTTGTGGCTTAGAAGAGATAAAGTGAATTTGAGGCCAGCCTAGGGCTACATATCAAGTTTCAGGCCAGTCTGAGCTACACAGTAAGATCTTAGCTCAAAAAATTAGAAGCAACCTAAGTAGCATAAATGTTTTCTTTTAATATATAATTATTTTTATGAACACAAGTATGGTATGATGCAGAAGTTGGATTAAGACCTAAAACAGAGCTGAGTGTTCTGGGCTATGCCTGAAATCCCAGGACTTGGAAGGTGAAGGCAGGAGAATCTGGTGTTCAAGGTCATCCTCAGCTATACAGCTCCTTAGGGGCCAGCCTGAAAGACGAGAATTCACCACCCCCTCCTCCCAAACTCACCTAAAACAAACCAGTGTACATCTGGTACAATCAATGTATTAATGACTTTTCTGTTGCTGTGATAAAATGCCAAGCTCAAAGGTAAATTAAGGAAGAAAGAGTTTATTTGGTCTTCTGTTTTCAGAGGGTGATCCATAGCAGTGGGGAGGCATGGCAGCAGGTGGCTGCAGCAGGAAGCTGAGGGATCATACTTTTAACTGCAAACATGAAGCAGAGAGAGTAAACTGGATGTTGGGTGAGGCTGTAAACTCTCAAAGCCTGCCTTCAATGATGTACTTCCTCCAGCAAGGCTACACTTCCTAAAGGTTCCATAACCTCTTAAACAGCACCACCAACAGAAGACCAAGTGTTCAAATACGTGAGCCTATGAGGGACATTCTCATTCAAACAACCACATTTCACTCTCTGGCCCCATAGGCTCATGACCATAACAGAGTGCAAAAGCATCGGGTCGAACATTAGTCCCCGTGGCCTTTTACAGTTTCAACACTGTTTCAAAGTCTCTTTTGAGACTCAAGGTAATCTCTTATTTAACAGTGACTCACTATTAAATAAAAAAATTGCATATGCTGGGCATGGTGGTACATACCTTTAATCCCAGCACTCGGGAGGCAGAGGCAGGCAGATCTCTGTGACGGCCAGGTCTACAAACAAAACAAATAAAACCAAACAATCATGACATAATTCCAACATACAACTGCACAGATTATACATTCTCATTCCAAAAAGGAGGAATGGGGGCCTAGTAAACAAATATGGACCAAAGCAAGACCAAAGTCCAGCAGGGCAAATACAAAATTCTGTAGTTCCATGTTCTGTGTCTGGGACTTCAGTTTCAAAGGACTTAGATGGCTCTACCCCTCTAGCTTTGCTGCCTAGAACATACATTTCTCTCTTGGGTTTGTTCTACTCCCTGTATGAAGCTCTCCTTGGCAGATGTCTCATGGTTCTGGCATCTTCAACATCTTGGGGGGTCTCCACTGCAACCTTCATTTTCACAGCTTCATGCAATGGCCTCTTAGGGGGTCTTGGCCTCTCAGGGCCTTCTTAGAGAGACTTCAGCACTGCCACATGCTGCTGACCTCAGCAGCTTTCTGAAACTGCAGAAGAATCCTGCTGAAATTTCATCCACCAAAGAAATTAGTTCACTATGTTTAATATTAGCCTCAGGCAAGATCTTAAGGGTAGAAGCAGCTAGATTCTTTGCCAAAATATCACATGAATGGCCTCTAGCCCAATTGCTAAGAGATTTTATTCTCCTCTGAAACTTCATGAACTGGGCTTCCACTTTCCACATTACTCTCAGCATTACTGTCTTCCAGGAACCTACTAGAATGATTTTTAAGCTCTGCTTACAACATCCAACTGCTTTTCTAGCCCAAAATTCTAAAGCCTTTCTCCAAAAACCAGCATGGTTGGGTTCTTCACAGCAATAACTCTGTCTCCCGGTACCAACTTCATGGGTAGTAGAGGAGGGTAGTTTTAAATACTAAGGCTACATGACCTGCTGCAGAAATGAGGATTATAACTGATGAGTGTTGTGGGGCATGTGCGGCAAGCCTTTAATCCCAGTACTTCGGAGGCAGAGGCAGGCAGATCTTTGTGAGTTCAAGGCCAGCCTGATCTACATATTGAGTTCCAAGGCAGCTGGGGTTACAGGAAAACCCTGTCTCAAAAAAGACTTGATATATCACAGTGAAAGATTTATCGTCCTCTTTTTTTTTTTTTTTTTTAAAAAAAAAAAAAAAAAAAAAAAAAAAAAAAAAAAATTGCTGAGTGTTTCCATCTTATTTTGTTAAGAATGCATTTGTGCATATATACACCATTAAGGTGATAGTTCCCTTCTTTCCTCTACTTTAAAAAAATTATTTAAAATTTTTTTTGTGTATGAGGCTATTGCCTGCATGTAATTGTACTTGTGTCATGCAATGACTGCAGAGGTCAGAAAAAGGCATAGGATTCCTCTCACCAGAGTTCTCTCGTGGTCTCTTGCAATATCAGACAAACCATATAATATATTTTTATGTGAATTTATTACAGTTTATGTCCTTGGGTAGGGAGGGGGTAAATGGGGGAACTTACATAGAGACAAGCACTCTTACGCCCCGGCTCAGAGCCCGCCACTCCAGATGCTCCCACAGCCTGCACATAGTCTCCGTTAACTTTCACCCCTATATCTTGGGCCCTCAGTCTTGTCCTAGGTTGGTAAATGCTCCCTCTCCTGTCTATGCTGGTGAGGTGCTGGGGCCATCTCTCTCTCCACACCTGCCACCCATTTCTCCTGGCTCCTGGCTTCCATCCCAAGATGGTGCAGAAAACCCCTCCCTAGTCCATTCTCCACAGCAGGCCCCACCCATCAGAGGAACCAGTCACCTGGGAGACAAGTCCCCAGGAACTGAAGTTTTGGACAATTGTTAGCCATCATGTGTGTGCTGGGGATCAAAACTAGGTTGTCTGCAAGAACAGCCAGTGCTCTTAACCATCGAGCCATCTCTCCAACCTCCATTTTTTAAATCATATAACATAAATTGAGATATCAATAATTAATTGTTGTAAATTTATATTATCATGTTTAAGTTCTGAAACTTGATTATTTGCAGCATTATGCCATATTACAGAAATTCTTAAAAAAGCCTAGACTGGGTATGGTGGTGCACACTTTTAATACTAGCACTCAGGAGGCAAAGATAGGTGAATCTCTGAGAGATTGAGGCCAGCCTGGTCTACAAAGGAAGTTCTAGGCCAGCTGGGGCTACAGGTAGACCTTATATCAAAAAAATAGAAAAAAGAAAAAAAAAGCCCGACTCTTAGCATCCATTTTCTGGTCAAGAGCAGACCTAAACTGCTGAGAACCCTTTCCTTCAGAGCGCTCTCTGAACTGTGCTCCAAAACAAGGGCTAGCCCTCTTTATTGAAACAGAATAACCAGCATGAAATGGGGAAGTAAAAATAGGATCATTACCAGAGAATTTTGCCCTTTGAGCCCTAGCCTTCCATACACACAAACTACAGTTTCTCTCATTATTGGCAATGAAATAAGCATTGTTCATTTGTAGCGCTTTGACATATAAAGCACGCATACACACATTTATGTATTATTTTGGTTTGTTTTCTTTTTGGTCTTTTTGGAGAGACAGGGTCTTCCTGTAGCCCCAGCTGGCCTGGAACTCACTACGTAGATCAAGCTGGCTTTGAACTCACAAGAGATCCACCTGCCTCTGCCTCCTAAGTGCTGAGATTAAAGGTGTGCAACATCATACTGGCTCATACATTATTTTGGGTGGAGGGGAAGGAAGGGTCATGAGGGATGAAGGTCATATGCCCAGGTCAGAAAAGAAGCTCATGGCTCTGTGAGCTTGTTTACATTATGAACAAGCTAAGAAGATTTTTTTTGGTTGCAAGGTTAGGTGAAAGTCATTTGTCCACAATGTGTCCACATTGCAAAAGTCACTCCTACAGTTATGTATCAACAGAGTTGATAACCAACACTGTGGAACAGCTGTGTCCATGCCAGTTGGTGTACCTAGTTCCATACTTTTCCTTTAAAACAAAAACTAAGCACATCTCTAAAAAAAATTAAAAAAAGACACAAGAGGGGCTGGAGAGATGGCTCAGCAATTAAAAGCACTGACTACTCTTGCAGAGGATGGGGTTTGATTCCCAACACCCACATGGTGGCTATGAACTGTCCTTAACTCCAGTTCCAGGGGAATCTGAAGTCCTCTTCTGACCTCTGAGGCATTGCACCAGACGGGTGCACTCACATACATGCAGACTATACACTCATACACATAAAATAAAAATAATAAATAAAATATTTTAAAAAGACACGAGACTCAATGCATTTTAACATTTAGAAATGAGTCATTTAACTTACTCAATAAGGATGTATTGAACATCAATATATAAGGGTATATAAGTAACTAGGGAATTGTACTATGAACATCTGTGATGGCTAATCTTGCTTTAGCAACTATTCTAGATCTGCAATCAACAGAAACAAAAGTCACTGGGAACTCATATGAGGGACTTTCTTGATCACATTATTTGAAGTTGGAAGACCACCCTAAATGTGGGCAGAACCTTCTGCTAGCAACCCAGATAAAAGGACATGGAAGAAAGAAGCTTTTGATTTTTGCCTGCTTGTCTTCACTCTTGCTGGTAAGTTTATCCTGTTGCTGCCGCATTCCTTCCCCTATCAGAACCAACTTCTTCAGGCTTCCAGGTAGACTCAAGACCAGCAGCTCTTCAGGGAACCTCCAAGGCCCTCAACACCAAATTGGGAGTGCAGTCTCCTACAACTGAGCAACTACCAGATCCTCTCCAGTTTGAGACAGCCATTGTTCCACTACCTGAACCATATCATGTAAGCCAATCTAATAAATCTCTTTTAAATACACACACACACACACACACACACACACACACGCACACACAATTAGTTCTGTTCCTTTAGAGAACCCTAACAGTCAAATTGAGCAGCCAATATCCAGTATAATGTCAAATACATTACTTAATCTGAACCAATTTCTTCATCTGCAAAATGAGACCACATACAAGGATTAAAATGCATAGCATACAAGTGTTAAATCCTTCCTGTGTACCCACCTGGACATTTATTAATTGCCCAAAGTGGCCCTCTCCAAAATGAAGGTGTAAATTTTGGTTAGTTTACAACTCAGCAGTCTTGACAGTGAGTTTTTAGAAACTGCATTAAACTACAAACCCCATAATGCACATTTTAAAAAAAGACAAAGCTTCTGTGTTATGGCGGTCTTTGGCGAGGGCCGCGCAGAGCCAAATCCTTATTCTCCAGGTTTTTCCTCGTTGAGACACAGCCTTGTCTTTCCCTCAAAACACGTGGTTTACTTTCTTTTGGATTGCTAACTTCACATTTTTCAGAATGAAACTTTATAGTTAAACCACAATTAGTGAAACTACCACATATATTTTTAACAATTGTTTGGGCGACTTGGTTCCCCAGACCTGTGTTGAAATAATTCACCTACTGAAGATTTAGTAGGACTAAGATTGGCAACGACTGTATCTTACAACCTTTTCCACACTTGAAAAAATGTGGGCTGGGTCCCCAGCCAAGCCCGGCTTGCCTAACCGCCGTTTCCGTGTGTGTTGTTGTAACGTCCGCCACGCTCCACATTTGCATGCGAGGGTGGATTTACAGCTCCAAGTGTCCAATCACTGGCGCGCTAGCACGGCCCGGCCCCGCCCACACGGCGCTGTGTACCCTGCGTGCGCTCTGCGCTACACCGCAGCCAGAGCTGCCGAGTGGAGTGGCGCGTGCCGAGGCTGTTCTGAGCTTCGCGCCCCGGAAGGCGGAAGACGCCGAAGTACCGCGCGCTGCCTGGACCCGCCAGTGCTTCTTCGCGCCCACCCCATGGCCCAGCTGTACCCCTATACTCTGTTGCGGGCCGGCCCGGGCTGAGGAGAGGTGGAAGGAGGGGCTCCCCAAGGAACGGCGGGGAATTCCCCCTTCCACCGAACGTTCCCGATTGTTCACCAGCCTCACGTCAGCAGCAGGGGGTAATCCCCGACTCCAGCTGCTCCTGACGTCACCGCGCTGAGACCCCCCCCCGCCCCCTTCCCCCGCGCGCGTCGGGGCCTCTAGGGCCTCCTCGAAGCCCCGCCCCCAGACCTGGCCACTCCCCTTCCCCTCCCCCAGGCGCCTGGCGTAGAGGGCGGAGCTTTCTTGACAGGGGCGTGAGCGGTTACTTGGGCCAGAAGGTTCTGTGGTGGAGGCCCTCCCTCCTGCTGCCCCGCCCAGTAGGTTCCTTTGCACTGCTTCCACACCCTTTCTTCCTGGTCTTTCTCGCCCCGCCTTCCTTCCCTTACTCCTCTGCCCCTCTAGTTCCTTCCCCGCCTCACCACCTTCCACGATCTCGCGAGACTTGGCCTAGAACATTGCGGATCGGGTCGGCGCCATTTTGGGACTGAGACTGGTTGTGGGGGAGGGAAAAGCGGCAAAAGGGGATTATTCAAAGTACCGAAAACCTCCTCCCGGGATCGAGCGCAGCGGCATCCCCAGGCCAGGGGCACCTCTGGTGGGGCGGAAGGTAATGCGGTCCCCTGGGTCCCGCGCCGGAGTCCCGGGGAGGAGGGGGTGCCCGTGTCGGCGTTGGGGCTTGAGGGGTCGGAAGCGGCGTTGGCGGCGTGAGGCGTGAGGCGGCGGGCGGCCGAGGGGCGGCGGGAGGCGCGGGGTGGCCACCCTCCGCGTTGACTCAGCGCAGCGGAGCGGAGGCGGCGGCTGCGCGGAGAGGTGGGCGGTCAGTCTCGGCGGCCGGTGGGGGGGGGGGGCTTAGCGGAGGCCGGGAACTGCTGGGGCACCCGCGGCGTCGGGCTTCCTCGGGCCTGGGCACGCGTCTGCTTTCCTGGGCGGCTGGGCCGGGGGGGAGGCGAGGCCGACCCGTGTGGCCTTCGGTTCTCTACTCGGGGGCGCGTTCCTCGCCCCGCCGCGCCCGGCTCCGGGCACTCGCTGCGGGCTGAGTCGAGCGCTGCCTGCGCCTCGGAGTCCTGCTGTCTCCGACCAGACTTGTTTTGAGGAGAGCACGTTGCTGATGAGGTGCACGAGAAGGGCCCGGTACCCCCACACCTTTACTTTGGGGGGTAGGGTGTTTCGTTAATCCAGGGACTGCGAACTTGCACCTTTATCCCACTGTGCTCTGGGGCCTGGAAGTCGGCCCCTCCGGCCAACCCACGGCGGCCCAGTTGGCCCCTTCCACCTCGCCCCCACCTCTCCAGCCTCGGTGGGCAAGATGTGCTCGCCTGGGCGAGACAGTCCCATTTGGAAGGAGCGTCCTCCTCCTCTTCCCTCGCTTTCTCCGAGTTATGTTTCCTAACGCTCCGTGGCAGCACCACCTGTCTGTTTGTTTTCCTTTGGTACTGTGACTAGAATTAGGGAGGATCCGTTGTGAGGTTGGGTGTCAGTTTCAGAGTTTAGTGTGTGCCCAGAAAGTTGCAGGTTTTGCACATACAAGCCCCAAGGTGGTTTTCCTCACCCGGTTCCCAGTCACGTCGGAACTCGTGCTCGGTGTTTCCGTCACTCACTGGTTTCTGCCCCTCCGAAGTCCTTTTCATTCAGCAGACTTGGAGTTCGCCTGGACACGGCTCTTTTCCAGCCCTCCTGTTAGCACTGTATGGAAGTGAATGTCTCTTCAGAGGTTGATTTTTCCAAAGTGGGGGTTGACTTTTAGTTGGAAATCAGAACTCTGTAATTTAAGTTTTTTTTTTTTTTATAACTTTTACAGGTG
>NW_008344185.1:53295-137861 GCF_000622305.1 Nannospalax galili | reverse complement strand
ATAATTCTGGAGATAGCCCTATGAAAACTTCAAAACAGAAATATGGGTAGCTGACTTCAAATAACTCTATGTCAAATAGTCATAGGTTAAGTATCTTCAAAGAACTTGGATATTTCAGAGGATACAAAATAAAAAGACAAACTGGAAAACATAAAGATTATAGAGAAAAAACCAACACCTTCCTGTGCGGTCCTGTTGGAATTTGTAAGTACTTCTATGGTGAGCAAATCAGATGTGCATTTGTAATATGTAGTGAGAGTCAAATTTATCCTTTGTTCTTGGAAACATTTCAGTTTCTTGCAAAACTTTTGCTTTGGCTTGATTTTCCTGGGTAGTCTGAAAAGAGCCATTGGCTATTAAGCTGAAATGTAGAAAAAAAAGATGAAGAATGTTTCAGATTTATTTACAGCCCTCCGGTAAAAGTTTGTGCTTTTTTTTAAAGTCAAGACTTAAATCCATTTGGTCAGTATTTTGGACTTACAGAATAGTAGAAAAGTAGATTTAAAAACTCCTGCAAATTTCACTCTGATTAGTTTTACATTTTAAATATCTTGTGTCTTGATTGCAAGTTTACTTTTTCTGTGAGTTTAGACTGCATTGTACATACAGTTTAGAAATCAAGTTTATAGTTAATGTAGCTGTTTAATAACAGGTTCTGGTTTTAAATTTGATATTATAAAATAGCTTGTTTTAAGATACAACTATTGCTAACATTTTAATCCATTGTAGAAATTGTTTTTGAAACAATTTGTTGAAGTAGTTTTGTATTTCATTTTTTTTTCACTTTGAAAAAGAAAAATTACCAGGAAAGAAGCAGAGGAAATGAGCAAGATGGTTTAAAAACTTTCAAACTAGCATAATGATTATACCTCTTCCCCAATATTATGATGACTTAAGTTCATAATCAATACTGTTTTTTTTCCCTAAAAAAAGTTGTGAATGTTCATCGCTGTAGTAGAAATCCTTTTGACAAATGGGAGAATTTTTAGTTGTATTTTTAGAATTGAATGGTTTTTAGTTGCCATTAGTTACTGCATTGAACTTTTCAGTGAGTTGTGGGCATTCAGGAATGTTTTTTTTTTTTTTTAATTCACTTAACTATATTTTCAAACAATTAGTAAATAGATTAATATGGCTACATTTAATTATTTCATCTAATTATCTTTCTGAGGTAGAAGATTATGATTTTTGAGCACTTTCCTACAGTGATTTACTTATTTATTTCTAAACAGATTATTATTATTATTATTTTTTGGGCTAACCTGTTGAATTCTATTAGTTCCTTTAAAGAAAAAGAAATGATAGGCTAAATGAATGTAAGGATTTAGGTATTCATGTATAGGATTTATTTTCTGCTCTAAAATTGGGGTTAGCGAGTTCAGTCCCTATGTTCTAATACATTATGTATTTTCAGTGTCAAATATGTAGTATTTCTTTAAAAAATTCTTCTTAAAAATTTATTTATTTGAAATAGAATCTTGTTATTATGCATTGAGGGAAGCCTGGATCTTATGCGCATAGGCAAGGCTGACCTGGGAACTTGTGGAACTTGTAGAAGTTAACTTGTATGTGACACCACAGTAGGTCTTATGTATAGTATTTAAGTTGGCTTTTCATCTTAATTTATTTAAAAACTGATGAGAATATGAATCTGTCACTTGAGAGAGCCTGTATTCTGTATATTCCAGTTAGTTGGCTTTTCAAGTATTTGTGTAAAAATAAACATCTTTATTGTGAACAAGAAATTGAACTGTGGGACTAGAGAGATGGCTCAGTGGTTTAGAGCACTGGCTGCTCTTGAGGAGGACTTAAGTTTGGTTCCCAGCCACCTACATGTCAGCCAGCAACTCCAGCCAGCAACTCTGTAACTGCAGTTCTAGGGGATCGACACCCTCTTCTGGCCTCTGTGCATTGCATGACATGGATGCATTTACATACATGCAAACAAAACAGCCATACACATGAAATTAAAAAATACATACTAAATTTAATTGGGGACTACATGACCTTTATTCATAGAAAATAACTAGGTAACATTTGTTTTTGTAATCTTGAAGATTCTCATATTGATAATGTATTCTTAAAGAGCAAAATCGGTGGAGGGGGGATAAATTTATGGCAGAAATCAGCTTTCACCACTTGAATCCTTGAGCAGAGTCTTAACATTTGTGAACTTTGTTTATAGCAGTTGTTCAAGGACTGATGTACTTACCTGAAATTTTTTTTAAAAAAGACAGGTTCTTATGTAGTCCAGGTTGGCCTTAAAAACCAAGGATGACCTTAATGCCTTCCTCTGCCTCTCCAGTGCTGGAATTACAGCCCCCTCTACACGCCCAGTTTATGCATTACTAGGGATGAACGCAGGGATTTGCATTCTAAAGCATTCAACTAAGCTACATCCCCACCCCATCAATTATTTTCTGGAGATTGGAATATATATAGTATCACTGGTAGTAATTAGAGCGGTTGTAGTACTGCCTCTCTCTTTTTCTCTCCTGGATTTACTCATGATTTTTTTTTTTTCCTTTCTAAACTATAGATTTTAAAATAATTGTAATACCTAACCTTTGTAGATGGTGGTGACATGTGTTTTGCTGTGTACTGTTACATGGAATCTTAGTTCTGAATACTACCAGGAAAGTATTGTTATAGTGGACTAAGAGAAAATGAAGATTTAGTTTAGGAAAGTTGAGGCTAGAACAGAGTTACTTGGTTAGAATTGGAAACCAGGTGGTCTGACTCTTCCTATACTCTTTCTTACCTCATTCTCCCCTCCCTTTTTTTCAGACTGTTAAGCCTATGCTATACTTACACTTCTTGTGAACATTACTTTTATTAATTCATTCTATCTGAACATTGTCCTTGGCATTTCTGTTTTTTTCTGTATACCACTTCTCTTTGGCTAATCTTTCTTTTGGTCTTTTTGACATAGGGTCTCCCTGTAGCCCCAGCTGGCTTGGAACTTGCTTTGTAGACCAGGCTGGCTTTGAACTCACTGAGATTCGCCTGCCTCTCCTTCGAGTTCTGGGAATTAAGGTGTGCTTCACCATGCCTGGACTTTGGCTAATCTTGATTACATATTACAAATGGGGCTTGTAGAAGCTAAAAGTAAAGAAGCTATTGTTTAGTTTTGTTATTTGTTAAGAATAGCTGTTTGGGTGATTACTTTGCTTAGTTACAAATTAAAACGTGGTTTTTCAACCCATAGCCTATTTTCTACAGATAACGGAACTAAGTATGTATTTTCTATGACTTACTTTTTTCTCTGGTTTTGAACTGAAATTACCGCATGGATTTTCTTCTTACTTTTTTTTGTTTTTTTTTGGTCTTTTTGAGACAGCCTTTCCCTGTAGCCCCAGCTGACCTGGAACTCACTAAGCAGACCAGGCAGGCCTCAAAACGCACAGATCTGTCTGCTTCTGCTGCCCAGGTGCTGGGATTAAAGACGTGTGCCATCACGACCAGCTGATGTTCTTTTTTAAAAATTTTATTATTTTTATTTTTTGTGTATGATTGTATTGCCTGCATGTATGTAATTGCACCTATGTTGTGCAATGCCTGAGGAAGTCAGAAGACAGATCCTCTGGATCTGAAGGACAGTTGTTAGATGCCATGTGAGTGCTCAGATTCAAAGCTAGGGTCCTCTGCAAGAGCATTCAGTGCTTTTAACTGTGGAGCCATCTCCAGCCCTATAGGTTTTGTTCTTAAAGCTGCTAATGCATTTTAGTTGGAGGCACAGGAAAAAAAAAATTACAGAGAAAGATTAAGATGAGACTGTCTATCTGAAAGGAAAATAAGCAAATGAGGGTTAGATTGTGAATCTAGGTCAGATTACCTGTTTTTGGCTCAACCACATTGTTTTGTTAATGAAACAGCTTACTATCATTATTTAGCCTTGACTGGCCTGGAATTTGTCTTGTAGTCCAGACTGGTCTTGAATTTGTAATGATCTGCCTGATTCTGTCTCCTAAGTACAAGGATTACTGGCCTGCACCAGCAGACTCAGCCTAGACAAGGGTCTGTTTCAGTTTTTGATGAAAACTTTTTATTTTTAACATTTATTGTACATGTCCCTACCTATGTATGGAGGTTAAAGAACAACTTAAGGGAATCACTTCTCTCCCTCCACTGTGTGGTTATTAGGGATCCAGCTCAAATCATCAGAGTTGGTGGGAGATGCCTTTACCTGCTGAGCCATCTCAGTGGCCCTAATAAAAAATGTAAGGCAACAGTTGAGAAGCAAGTAAGGTAGTATGGGAAAAGGGGGTAATCTTTAGGAAAAGGTAATCTTTGAGAAATAGATAAAAGGTAATAGAAAAGAGGATATTGAATATCTAGAAAAAGACATATATAATATGTTACCTTAACCTTTTGCCTTAATTTTTCACTAAACTGATAATACTGTGGAGGCTTTTTAATTGTGAAGTATAATGTGTAAAATTCTTTGCAATCATAATATTAAAAGATTCATCTTGGGGCTGAAGAGATGGCTCAGTGGTTGAGAGCACTGACTGGTCTTGAAGAAGACTTGGGTTTGATTCCCAGCACCCACATGGTGGCTAACAACTGTTAGGAACGCCAGTTCCAGGGAATCTGATGCCCTCTTCTGACCTCCACAGGCGTTGCATGACATGGGTGTACTTACATACATGGAGGCGATGTACTCACACACATAAAAAAATAAAAATAAAATCTTAAAAAAACTTTAATCTGGGCATGGTGGCACATGCCTTTAATCTCAGCTCTTAGGAGGCAGAGTCAGGTGGATCTCTGAGTTCCAGGCCAGCCTGGTCTACATAGGAAGTTCCAGGCCAGCTGGAGCTACAGGGAGACCCTGTCTCAAAAAGAGCTCCCCCCTCAAAAAAAATAAGAGCTTAATGCCATTTGCATGTGACATCGTTTATATAGTGTCTCAAACTTTTCAACCTCTTGTTTCTGTTTATGGCGTTACCTGAATTCTTCTCATGCCTACCTTAAATTGTATATTTTTGACTTATCAGGATATACAGTTTTGCCTTCCCATTTCCAACTATTCTAGGTTTGTTCCCCACTAAGGAATTGGTTAACTTCTTTGGCTTCCATCCTATTATGTTCTTTCACAAAATTTCTCTTGTAGTCACAAGAAACCTACCTAAAATAGGTAATCAGAAACACCTTAGCTGATGTTCTGGCTCCCATCAGGTCTTGTAAAATCTCTGAAGATTTTTTGACTAGGGCTCCAGTCATTTGAAAGGTTAACTGGACTTAAGGATGCCATTTAGGTCTCATAGAGCAGGTGATCTTAGACAAAGAAAGGTGCAGTGAGTAAGCTTTAATTCTCCTAAACTGAAACTTCATAGCCATTAAGCAGCGATACCCCATTTTCCCCCTCTACCCAGCTTCTGACTACTTCTCTGTATTTTGACTACCTTGGGCACCTCATACACAAGGAATCACAGCTTGTCTTTTTGCAAACCCTAATGTCTTCAAGGTTCATCAGTGTTGTAGTATATGTCAGAATTTTTTTTCCTTCGGAGGCTAAGTATTCCATTGCATATGTTTACATTTTATTTTTTTCATGTGTCTGTGAACACTTGGATTACTTTTCTTTTGGCTATTTTAAATGTTGTTTTTGAAAATAGATATAATACCTGTTCAAGTCTTTGATTTTATTATTAGTTTTGGATATATAACCACTGGTGGCCGTGTTGGATCATAAGGTAAAGCTGGTTTTAGTTTTTGAGGAACCACTACTTTTTGTATAGCATCTGTACCATTTGTAGATTATTTCTGGCAGTGTGTAAAGGATCTGATTAGTTTTTCCATATCCTTTCTAACTTTTATTTTCAAATAGTTGTCATATTTGTAAACAGTATAGTATCTTATAATTTGGATATGCATTTCTCTAATGATTTAATAAGCAAATTAATATACTAATTAGCCATTTGTATATCTTTGAAGAAACATTTAATCCCTTGCCATTGTTCGTCCTCCCTCCCCTGACAGCTGTGATGTCTAACCCAGTTTGGCTTAGAACTCAGTCTTTCTTCTTTAGACTCCCTAGTTTAGGGATTACAGGTGTATTCTCTACCTGGAATGTTTACCCATTAAAATTTTGTTGTTGAGTTCTAGACCATCGTTACGTATTTTAGATATTAACCTTATAACTAGTGATTTTTAAAAAATTATTTTTATTTTATATGTATGAGTGATTACCTGCATGTATATAAGTGTGCCCATGTTGTACCATGCCTGTGGACATCAGAAGAGGGCATTGGATCCTCCGGAACTGTAGTTAACAGATGATTGTTAGCTGCCATGTGAGTTCTGGGAATTGAACCCAGGTCCTCTGTAAGAGCAGCCAGTGCTCTTAACCATTGAGCCATCTCTCCAGCCACCACCCCTGAGTATTTTTTTGAGACAGGATCTCACTGCATATCCCAGGCTGGGCTGGCCCAGGTTGGCCTTGAATTCTCTGTGATCTTCTGCCTTGGGCTTGGTGAATGCTGAGATTACAGGGTGTGTCATCTCGACATGGTTGACTGTGAAATAATCTTGATAAAATAACTAATTAATGTTTTTAAGTGTTCAGTATGTTTTAGGCAAATTTTAAGCATTTTAAGGTTTTTTTTTTTTGGCTTTTTGAAGCAGAGTCTCCCTGTAGCCTCAGCTGGCCTGGAACTAGCTGTGTAGACCAGGCTGATCTTCATCTCACAGAGATCTGCCTACCTCTGCTTCTTCCTCCTAAATGCTGGAATTAAAAGCTTGCACCACTACACCACCGTTATCGGACTGCATTTTAAGTTTTAATCCTTGAAAGCACCGTTTGCGAAGGCTTTATGGTTAGCTCTCATTTTACAGTTGAAAATGAAGGCACAAAGATTTCAAGCATTTTGCCAAGGCCACCTACCCAGTGTTACTTCTGAACCCTTTTTCCTATCAAGCCTACACCCCTGTTATGGCTGTTAGTTGGTTTTTAAGGTGATAATGAGAAAAGTAAAATGCTTTAGTTTCAGCAGGTATTTTCATCCTGGGCAGCAGCTAAGTTTTATTTTCCTTAATGAACATGATAAAATAACAACTTGATTATTAGATCCTTACGTATTTTACTCTCATACAGGAATATTTTCTTTCCAAGTCACTTCATAACTGGTGATGATATATTGTGTTAGTTTTTCTAGTCACCATATGAAATGTTATTTCCATGTAATTGCTGGGGCTATAACTCAGTGGCAGAAATGTTTGCTTAACCTTTATGAAGCCCTGGGTTCAATAAAACAGAACAAAGCAGCTACCATCACCCAAACAAAATTTTTAGGATGGGCTGTAGCCCAGTTGATAACAGTGCTTGCCTAGCATGTACAAAACCCTGGGTTCAAGATCCTTTACTGCATAAAACCTGGCTCAGTGGTGTAGGCAGTTGGAAGGTGGGGGCTGGAAGACAAAGAAGTTCAAGGTTAGGGCTGGAGAGAAAGGACTCAGCAGTCAAGAGCACCAGCTGCTCAGCACCCACATGGTGGCTAACAGTCATTGGTAACTTCAGTTCCAGAGGAATCCACTACCCTCTTCTGATTTCCAAGGGTATTGCACAACACAGGTGCACTTAATGCACTCATACACATAAAATACAAAAAAAAAAAAAACAAAAAACCAAAATAATAAAAAAGGTTCAAAGTCATCCTTGGCTTAATAGAGAATTTACACCCAGCCTGGACTATGTGAGACCCAGTCTCAAAATGTGTCCCACACCTGGTGCTCATGATCTGTGAATAGCTAAAGCTAGTTAATTTGGCCTTTGCTTTTTAAAATTTTTATTATGGTGTGTGTGGACATTCACATGTATGTCACAATGTGCATGTGGAGTCAGTTCTCTTTTATGTAGGGTTCAGTGATTGAACTCAGGTTGGCAGGTTTGCTTGCACGGCAAGTACTTTTACCTGCTGAGCCAGCATTTGACTTTTGTGAACCTCACTTACTCATCTGTAAAGTAAATATGATCATAACTAATTCATAGTGTCATTGTGGGCATTAAATAAGGTACCTAAAATCAAACAACAAAGAAAAGAAACTCAGGTCTAGATTAAGAGATTTAAGTGATAAATCCAGAATTCAAGGTAGTTTTTGTTTTCTTCTTTTTTCTTTTTTTTAATTTTAATTTTTTATTGAATTTTTGAGATATACAGTATAATTTGATGGTATTTTAGACGCGCCCCCCCCCCTTATTTTTTTAAAACAAAGTCTCACTATGTAGTCTCGGCTGGACTAGAACTCACTATGTAGACCAGTTGGCCTCTGCCTTGAGTGCTGAGATTAAAGGTGTGTGTCACTATGCCCAGACTTACCCTTTACTGTCAAAGCAACCTCAAATCAATGGTTCCTTTATTTATTTATTTTATTTTTATTTATTTTTTGAGACAGGGTCTCCCTGTAGCCTCAGCTGGCTTGGAACTCGCTATGTATACGAGGCTGGCCTTGAACGCACAGAGGTCTGCCTGCCTCTGCCTCCTGAGTACTGGTTTCTTTTTTTAAAAATTACTTTTATTTATGTGTGTCTGTGTGTGTGCACATTTGTCCATGTGCCCTGTAGAGGCCAAAACGGAATGCTGAATTTCCTGGAGCTAAAGTTATAGATAGTTGTGAACTACCTGACACAGGTACTGGAAACTGAATTTGTGTCCTTTGGAAGAGCAGTGAGTGCTCCTAACCACTGAGACAGCTTTCCAGCCTCTGCGCCCCCCTCCCCACCCACATTTTTTTCTGGTAGTTCTGGAGATTGAATTTAGGGACCTCACACATGCTAGGCAAGCAGTCTGCTATTGAGCTATGTGTTAGCTTTTGTTTTTTTTCTTGGTTTTTTGGTGTGGCTGTGCTGGGAATTGAAACCCTAAAGCCATATATGCATGCTAGGCAAGCCTTCTCTGCCTACTAGCCGTTTCTCTGTTCATTCTAAGTAAATGATCTGTCTTATCAAACTGAAACACCTAGGAATCATCTTTTCCCCATTGACTCCATTAGCAATTCTCTTATGTCCTTTTTGTATCTCATTGCTTATACACTTTTGAATGATTATACATTTGAATGATTGCATCACCATTTTTACTGTACTTTTATTATTCTACACAGGGCAGAATGCGCCTTTAAAAAATGTAATTGGGTTTGGAGAGATGCCTCCATGAAGAGCATGGACTGCCCTTTTAGTGGACCCTGGTTTGGTTTCCAGCATCCACAAAACTGCCTGTAACTCCAGGTCCAGAGGGATCTGATACCTCTGGCTTCTGCAGGCACCTTGTTCTCTGTGTGTGTGTACACAAAAGAAAAAGTGATAATTTTTCTATGTAAAATCTTTTAATGTCTTCGTTGGAACTAAGAATAGCATACTGTTATGCAGAGTCTTTACATTCTCTCTAACTTTGTTTGTGGTCCTAGTGCCTATTTGCCTCTGGCCACCTTTCTTTTCCTTGAACACATCAAATGGTTTCCTTATTGTTTCTTTTATGTTTGTTCTCTTAGCATCCCCTTCTTTCCCATCCCTTTCTTTTCCTTCTTTTCCTTTCTTGGTAGGATGGGGGTTTGAGGGAGATGGGGAGGTCTTGCTGTTTTGTCTTGGAACTCTTGGGCTTTAGGGACCCTCCTGCTTTAGTCTTTCAAGTAGTTGGGACTATATGTGTTCACTATAGTACCTGGCTAGTTCAGTTTTAACTCAGCCATTATCTGCTATGGTAGAGTTTCTCTTAACTACCTTTTAAAATATTCTTTAATTCGTTTTATTCTGTAATATTCTAGTTCTAGGCTATAATTACCTTAATTTCCATTGCCCATCTTAAACTCTTGAGGGCAAGGACCTTTTCTCATTTACTGTTTTCTCAGTACAGTAATTGACAATGAATTACTTCCTTTACAGATAATTTAGGGTTTTTTGAGGTTTAACATTGGACATATACAGTTGATATTTTTATTACTAGATTGCTGTTTAACTGCTTGGGGACTAGGTGAAATTTGTTGTTACAGGATTATTTATAGCCAAGTTGATAGGTTGTCAGATCATTTAGAAGCTGTTTTATTTGCTTGTTACATGAACTTCTAAATCTCTGTTTGCCTGATAGAGACTTAACTACTGTGACTCTAGATTTAAGATTTTTTTCCTAATTTTGGACTGTTGAATTACAGTGATTTATACCAGGTATTTTGCCATCTCTTAAAAAAAATCCATTAATTTAGTTTTTTAAAATTTAACTTATTTTAAGTTTTAAGGAGTGATTGAAATAGAGTGATAAATACATTTTTAGCTCATTTTCTGGAAGGTTAACATTTATTCTGTGTGTACATAATAACGTGTGTATGTAGGACAGATGACAACTTTCTGGAGTTGGTTCTCTCTTTCCACTTTTCCCAGGGTTCTGGGGAATTGAACTCTGATTGCCAAGCTTTCTCAGCAAGCGCTTTCATGTGCTGTACCATCTTACTTGCCTAGTCGTGACCATTTACATAAACCAAATAGTGTATTTATTTGAGGAAGAACTGGAAGAAGATAATGTAGATTGAACACAGTTTATTATTTTTGGTATTACAAAATTCTTAGTGTGATCTTGCTTTTGTTCTTTGTAAGAAAAGTATGTTACAGATCCCCCTGTAAGGGGCTTACTTATGAAACAGCTTTAGAAAGATGCTACAGATGGGGCTCTTGCAGTTTTATTAGGTGAGTGATAAAATGATTGTGAAGCACTAGGTAGGTTGAAAATTACTTTAAACATGGGTTCACCTGATAAACCATGTTTTGAAGACTTTTCCCTGTGCAAATTAGGTGCCAGAGTTTCTGCCTTTTAATTTGTTTGGTGGTGCCACATTTCTCACATTCATTAATTTTAGTCATGCTACAGTAAGATGAATTCCTTTTACAGGGAGAACATCAAAATGGTGAAAAGGGCCAGGAATGCAGCTCAGTTGGTAGAGTACTTGCCTAAAATGCATGAAGCTTTGGGTTCCATCCCTAGCACTGGAAAGAACCTGGCATTGAAGGGTGTGGGAAGAGGATCAGAATTTGAAGATAATCCTCAACATACACAGTTGAGAACAGCCTGGGCTACTTGAGATCCTGTTTCAGAACAAAAAGTTTTTCTTAGAGATGTGATGGAGCTGAATATGATAATAAAAGCTAATGAAAACTAAGCAAATACTTGGAAAATCGTGTGTTGTATTTAGTATATATAATATTTTTACTTCATGTCCTTAAAAGTGAAGGACTTAAGAGTCTCCAGCATATGTGTGATAGGGTAGCCTATAATCCTAGCACTTGGGAGGTACAGGCAGGAAGAACAGGAATTCAGACCTTCTTTCATTACATACTATGTTTGAAGCCAGCTCTGAACTAGAGACCTGTGTCAAAACAAAAAATACCATCAAGGGCCGGGCCTGGTAGCACAAGCCTTTAATCCCAGTACTCGGGAGGCAGAGGCAGGTAAATCTCTGAGTTCAAAGCCAGTCAGGCCAGCAAAGGACTTAATACTTAATTACTTAATAATTACTAGGAAAGGACTTAATATTCCAAATGTTTTGCTTGGAATCAAGGATTCTGTCTCTGTTAGCATTGTCTGGATGTAATTGTTGACAAGGTTAGGCTCATTAAAACAAAATTTCATCTATTGAAAACTTTGCAGCTCTTGAGATAATTGGTCTTCAACCTAATTTAGCTTCAGAAATATGGACTATAGTGAGAATAAGGATTGAAGATAATGGTAGAGTCAGACTGAAAAGATTGAAAATTCATGCACACAGTGTAAATTATACAAGGTGTTTTTAGGGTAAAAACAACTCTTTACAGGTTAGCAGTTATTCCCCTTTGAGAAAATCAGCTTAGTTTTTGTTTTCCTAGAGAGATACATATTCTGTAGGTGCATATATTTTCTTTATAGGGGTATGTAGGTGTGCTTGTGTTATGGCTGCATATAGAGATCAGAGGACAACTTTGTGGGTCAGTTCTCTCCTTTTATGTGGATTCCAGGTCCCAAACTTAGGTCATCAGGCTTGTGACAAATGCCTATACATGCTAAGTCATCTTGCTGACTGTCCTTATGGCATCTTCATCCATACGTAGTTTTAGATGATCGTATCTCATGTATCGTCCTAACACTGGAGGTGGTGGTAGGATCATCAGAAGTTCAGGGTCATCAGCTACCTAACAATTTCAAGGCCAACCTGGCTTATATGAGACCTGGTTTCAGAAACAAAAATGAGTAACAACAAAAAAAATTCCCCAACTGCCCCCACCAGTCACATAACATAAAAGGATTTTTAAAAAATATTTTATTTTTTTATTTAATTTAATTTTATTTTATTTTAATGTGTGTATGTGTGTATTGCCTGCAAGTAGGTAAGTGCACCTGTGTCGTGCAGTGCCCATGGAGGTCAGAAGAGGCTGTCACTTCCCCTGGGACTGGAGCTACGGACAGTTGTTAGCTGCCATGTGGGTGCTGGGATTCGAACCCATGTCTTCTGCAAGAACAACCAGTGTTAACTGCTGAGCCATCTCTCCAGCCCCATCTCTCCAGCCCCATAAAAGGATATTTAAATACCACTTATCTTGAAATTAAATTGTATTCTATTCTAATTTATTTATTGAGCTTGTGTGTGTGTGTGTGTGTGTGTGATCAAAGGACAATTTGTAGGAGTCAGTTCTCTCTTTTCATCTTGTCTGTTCTAGGGATCAAATTCAGGCAGTAAGGCATGGTGGCAAGTACCTTTATGTGCTGAGCCGTCTCCTCAAACCCTGTATTCTAATTTCATTGAAAATTCTGTGATTCTAGAAAGTTGATTATCCTTTAACATGGCAGTTATGAAGTCTATAGATTTGGCATAAATAGGAAAGTTAATTTTTTTTATTTAGGGTCAGTGGGTAAAAAAGCACGTGGCTGGTACCCTGAGTTTGACCACTAGAGTTCACGTAAAGGTAGAAGAGAACCAAAGTTGTTAAGATAGGGTCTTTATTATTGCCCTCACTGGTTGATCTGCAACTTGGCTGTGTACACCAGGCCAGCCTTGAACCCAGGGATCTGCCTGCCTCTGCCTCTTGAATGCTGAGATTAAAGGCATGTACCACTGTACCAGGCATTAGGAAAGTTCTATTAAAAAAGTGTATTTCATCTGGGCGTGGTGGTACATGCCTTTGATCCCAGTAACTGGAGAATGGTGGGGGTAGGGCAGAGGCAGGAGGATCTCTGAGATGCTGCCAGCCTTGTCTGTATGGCAATTTCCAGGCTAGCTGGGGCCATAGGGAGGCCCTGTCCCCAAAAAACACCCCCCCCCAAAAAAAAACCACCCAAGAATTCAGCCAGTCATGGTAGTTGGTGCCCCTTGGAGGCCAAGACAGGAGGATTGCTGTGAATTTGAGGCCAACCTGGGTTATAGAGTAAATTGTAGGTAGGGCAAGCCTAAGATGAAACCCTGTCTTCTGCCTCTCCACTCCACACCAAGCAAAAGAATTTGATCTGGATTTCGGAAGCTGGGGCAGAAAGATCATAAATTTGAGTCTAGCCTGAGCAAAATAATGAAACGCAATTAGGGGTGGGGGTCTGAAGATGTAGCTCCGTGGACAAGCATTTGGCTAGCATGCACAAGGCCCCAGTATTGATGTACAACAAAGAAGAAAGATTGTGGGAGGCTCAGTGGTACAGTGCATATTTAGTATGCATAGAGGTCTTTGGTTTAGTTGCTTAGTACTTCAGAAATTAAAAAGAATGATTGTGGTTGTAGCTCAGTGCTTGGTTGTAGATCGCCAGCAATTCAAGAAAACAAAAATAATAAATAGGGCCAGACATTGAGATATGTGAACATGAATGGATGAGCATAGCCTGATAAGTACACTGAAAAGTAACCATAGGATACAAGAGAAATCAATAATGTCGTATATTCGGTTTAACCCTGGGAGGGAAAGTGGCCATGAGTGTCAAATAGTGAGTTAAATGAGATAGAAACTTACAGATGACTTTCATTCACCCTATATTCTTTTTTTTTAATTTTATTATTTTTATTTTGTGTGTATGCATGTATTGCCTGCATGTAGGTAAGTGCACCAGTGTTGTGCAGTGTCCGGGAGGTCAGAAGAGGCTGTCAGATCCACTGGGACTGGAGTTACGGCAGTTGTTAGCTGTCATGTAGGTGCTGGGATTCAAAACCGGGTCTTCTGCAAGAACAACCAGTGTTTTTAACTGCTGAGCCATCTTTCCAGCCCTCCTATATTCATTTTATGCTTTGCTACCAGATTTATTTTCTGAAAACACATTTCCATCCATGTGATTGCAACTTTAAGACTTGTACAAGTTCTTTTGCCTGCTAAATTCTGATTTTTCATCCTATTTGCTGTTGATGGCCTTCTGGGTTCTTTCCATTGACCAGTTTACTACTGGTCTGTCATCACTAGACCTGTTAATTTCAGCGATACCCTATATAGACTGGTTTAGTACATTCAGAAAGAAACTTTGTGGTAGTTGTTTTAAGAGCTCTTTTTAAAAATTAGCCCTGACTGGCATGGTGGTGCATGCCTTTGCAGGGCGATCTCAGAGTTTTAGCACAGTCTTGTCCTTATAGCAAGTTTTAGGCCAGCCAAGGCTGCATAGACCCTATCTTAAAACTTTACTTTTTTTTTAAACGAAGAGAATTACTGTGTCAACCTGTTTGCTTGCCTGCCTGACTGCCTCTGCCTGCCTTTTATCCTTCTTTTAAGGCAAGGAGGAGTGGTGAAAGAGTCATAATTTTAATATTTTATTATTTTTATTTTATGTGTGTGAGTGTATTGCCTCCATGTATGTGAGTGCACCCGTGTCAATGCCGAGGAGATCAGAAGAGGGCTTCAGATTCCCCTGGAACTGGAGTTAAAGGACAGTTTGTAGCTGTCATGTGGATGCTGGGAATTGAACCCCCGGTTCTCTGCAAGAGCAGTCAGTGCTTTTAACTGTTGAGCCATCTCTCCAGCCCCAAATTCTTAATTTTTTAATTTATTATTTTTTAAATTTTGTATTTATGAGTGTATTGCCTGCATGCATATATGCGCACCCATGTCATACAATGCCTACAGAGGTCAGAAGAGGGTGTCGGCACTTGGTAAGTGGAGACTAGAGGGAGGATCAGGAGTTCAAGTCATCTTCAGCCAGTTGAACCCTGGATCTCACATGGTTTGCATTGTACTATTGAGTTGTTAGGTTGGCTTGAGCTAATCTTTAGCTAGTTACATTACCAACCCTGTAAAGTTTTTTGTTTTTTTTAAATATTTTATTGTTTTTATGTGTATGTGTGTATTGCCTGCATGTAGGTAAGCACACTCATGTCGTGCAGTGTCCACGGAAGACAGGAGAGGCTGTTGGATGCCCTGGAACTGGAGTTACGGACAGTTGTTAGCTGCCGTGTGGGTGCTGGGATTGGAACCTGGGTCTTCTGCAAGAACAGCCAGTGTTCTTAACATTGAGTCATCTCTTCTAGCCCCAGTTTTTTTTTTTTTTTTTGTTGTTGTTGTTTTTTTAAACCTGTGGCGTGTTGTTTCCATTTTTAGTCTCAGAAATTAAGGATTTAAAGAATCCTGTTAGAGAATATAATGCTTTTTCTTTAAAAAAATTTCTTGGAGGAAAGAATATTTATTCATGTGCATATGTAACCATTTAGCAAATACAGTTTTTATTATGTTGCTTGATTGATTGTTGCTTGTTGATTCTTTTTCATGTAAGTAAAGCATAAAAAGATTCTGATAAAAGTGAGAATGATAGGTGTTTAACAACATTCCAAATAAGGAGCATTAGAATTGAACCTTTTTTTTTTTTTTTTTTTCCCCATCTTTTGGAGACAGGGTCTCCCTGTAGCCCCAGCTGGCCTGGTGCTCCCTATGTAGACCAGGCTGGCCTGGAACTCACAGAGATCCACCTTCCTCTGCCTCTGCCTCCCAAGTGCTGGGATTAAAGGCGTGCACCACTACACCCGGCTAGAATTGAATCGTTTAAAAGGTTCAATCCCCAAGATTTCATGTGAAATGTATTTGTTTTTATGTTTCTATGATCAGAGTTTGATAACAGAGGAAAACCTTGGATACTTTGTGCTATTGCCAAAACTCTTTAAAATTAGGTAAGAAATAGGTTTTATTCATTTATTTTTGGCTGCCTTTAGAGTTCATGCTCCATAAGCAAGTTTTTTAAACAGGATCTCATGTAGCCTGGGCTGAATTCAAACTGGCTATGTAGCCAGTGAACTCCTGATCCTCCTGTCAAGTGCTGGATTACAGGTGTGTGCTACTTAGCTTGGTTTAAGAATTTTTTTCCCCTAATTTTTTTTTTTTTTTTTTTTTTTTTGTGTGTGTGTGTGTTTTTGAGACCAGGCCTCCCTGTTGCCCCAGCTGGCCTGGAACTCACTATGTAGACCAGGCTGGCCTTGAATTTAAGAGATCTGCCTGCTTCTGCTTCCCAAGTGCTGGGATTAAAGGCTTGTGCCACCACACCCAGCTTGGTTTTATTTTTTTTTAATTTAAAAATTTATTCATCTACTTTGTGCATGTGTGCTGTACCACATGTCTAGAGGTTAGAGCACAATCTGTAGGAGTTGGTTCTCTTCTACTATGTTAATCTTGGGTATTAAACTCGGGTTGTCAGGCTAGGTAGCAAGCACCTTTACTCACTGAGCCAACTGTCTGACCCTGTAACCTGATATTCTTGAAAGTCTTTGAGTCAGTTATTTAGTATTTCTCTTTAGTTGACTTTTTTTTTTAAAGCATTTATTCATTTTTTGTGTCTGCTTGTGTATGTATGGCTTCAAACTTGCCATGTGGTTTCTAGACCAGAGTTCAAAGTTTTGGGAGTTAATCTGCTGAGCTGTCCTTCACTGGCTTAAATTGGCTTTTCTTGTGTATATATTGGAATTAATACATCTTTGGTATTGAATATGGAGAGGTGCTTCTTTTGTTTATTGCATTCTGTCCTGTGACATACAGTGTCAAATTGTTCTTTACTAATGATGTTCATTGTGATCTGTTAATTACTATATTTGTAAGACTGTTTCACCAAAGAGCTGTAATTAATACATTTTTGAGTACTTACAAATTGTATAAGTAAGCTATTCTCAAATATATATATATATATATATAGCTATATTCTTGGTTAACATTTTATTAAGTGGTTATGATACAGTATTATTTTCACTGATAATAAAAGTCACTTAGAGCTGGGTGTGGTGGCGCATGCCTTTAATCCCAGCACTCAGGAGGCAGAGGCAGGTGGATCTCTGAGTTCAAGGCCAGCCTGGTCTACGTAGTGAGTTCCAGGCCAGCTGGGGCTACAGGGAGACCCTGTCTCAAAAAGACCCAAAAAAAAAAAAAAAAAGTCACTTAGTTAACCATTTAAGGTGTACAGTTTATTGGCATTTAGTACATCCATGATGTGCTTACATGAAATTCTAGAATGTATTTGTCACCTCAAAGGAAATCCTGTGTGTTATGTGCTTTCCATTTTGTCCTCCCAACAATTTCTGAGAATCATTGTTATGAATTCACTTACTAATAGATGTTTCGTATAACTGGAATCATACAATATGTGATCTTTTCTGTCTGCTTTTTTTTTTTTTGCTTTTTTTGCTTTGCATGCTCTTAACTTCATGCCATGTTCTAGTACTTCATTCTTTTTATAACTAACTTTCCACAGCTTTGCTTATTCTTTTTTGTCCATTTATGGACATTTGGGATGATTCTATCTTTTGACTATTGAGAATAACTGCTGCAAACATTGGTATACAAGTATTTGAATACAGTTTTCAGTTCTTTGGCTATATCTAATAAAGGTATCGCTGGATAATAGGGTAATTCTGTTTTTAACTTTTGCAGGATTGTCAAATTGTAGTCCATAATGGTTGGACAATTTTTACTTCATATGCTTAACGAATGAAGGTGCCAGTTTTATTGCATCGTTGAAAACACTTGTTATTTTCTGTCACCTAAAAAAAAAAAATGTAAATATCCTAGTGGGGTGAAGTATTTCATGGTGGTTGTGAATTGCATTTCTCTACTGACCAGTGAGTGATTCTGAGGGTACTTTTATATGCTTATTGACCATCTGTAGATTTTAGGAGAAATAATCTAGTCAAGTAATTTGCCTATTTTTAAATAGTGTTTCTTTTTTGCTGCCGAATTTTAAGAGTTCTTCATATATTCTAGATACTAGACATTACCAGACATGACATGTACTCTGTTGTTGTTTTTCCCTTGGCACCAAAGTCAGGGCCTTGCTCATTCATGCTAGGCAACCACTTTTTTTTTTTTTTTCTTTTTCTTTCTTTTTTGAGACAGGGTCTCACTAGGCAACCACTTTTATTAATATGCTCACTCCCTTTTTTCCCTATTATTTGTCCTGGGTTTGTTGTCATATCTTAAGAATATTGCCAAATCTGGTGACACACATCTTTAGTCCCAGCACTTGGGAGGCAGAGGCAGGCAGATCTCTGTGATTTGAGGCCAGCCTGGTCTACCTAGTGAGCTCCAGGTCAGCTAGGGCTACAGGGAGACCCTGTCTCAAAAAAGACAAAAAAAAAAAAAAAAAAAAAAAAAAAAAAAAAGAAAGAAAAAGAAAGAATATTGTTAAATCCAGGGGGAGAAGCTTTCTCTTTGCTTTCTTCTATTATTTTGTGTGTATGTGTGCATACATGTGCCATGGTACACCTGTTAAGGTCATAAGAAAATTTGGAGTAGATGCTCTCCTTCATGTGCACCCTATAGATTGAATTGAGGTCATCAGGCATGGTGATACATGCTTGTAATTTCAGTATTAGGAAGGTTGAAGTAAGAGGATCAGGAGTGGGAGGCCAGCCTGGACTACGTAGTGAGACTGTATCTTCAAAGAACAAATGAAACGCAAACAAAACCAATAACAAAAATATATATCAAAGTCATCACTCATCAGGTGCTTTTGTAGGCCAAAGTGAAGAAGGGTCAGTGGTATTAATTGATCTAAGCTACCTCCAAATTTCTGAAAAAGTCCTTTGGCAACTGTTACTATCTTGACCAGCATGTTAGAGATGTTCTGTATAGCAAAACTTAGCTAGGTGATCTCTAAAATTGGTGGTAAAAGCAAGAGAAGCTAGAAAGATTAACTAGGTTTTTCTCTGGTATCATGACTTTTCTGTGGAGTTGTGTTACTTCCCACAGGTATCTTTGTCTTGAGTTTTCTGCAGATTGTTAGGTCATATTGAAAATTTTTTTGAGTTGTACATGAGAATAGATAATAGACCAGGTGTGGTGGCCTTTATTCCTAGCACTTGGGAGGCAGAGGCAGGCAGATCGTTACAAGATTGCCTTGTTGACATAGCGAGTTGCAGGCCAGCTGGGGCTACAGGGAGACCCCGTCTCAAGAAAACCAACCAAAGCACCACTCTCCAACTCTACCCACAAAACATAACAGATGGTATTATGTATTTCATACTGCCTTATATCAGGAAAAACTTAATTCTAATTGTCTGATCATTAAAAATAAGCCTTATTGAGGACATTACAAAAAAATCTTTCCAGTTTTAAGTGAATGTTTGTGTACACAGTTGTGTACAGTTGTATAGTTATCGTCACTGTTGCTCAGAATTCTTCCTGCCACTAACAATCATCTACTCTACATTCCACAACTAATTTTTTCTACCACTATAGTTTTGTTTTTCTTAGAATTTCATTATGTGAAAAGATAAATTTACAAATTTAAAGATCTTTTTTTTTTTTCCTTTTTGGAGACAGGGTCTCCCTGTAGCCCGAGTTGGCCTGGAACTCACCATATAGACCAGGCTGTCCTTGAACTCACAGATCTGCCTGCCTCTGCCTCCCAAGTGTGGGGATTAAAGACCACCATGCCTGGCTTATTATGCCCAGCAGAAATTTAAAGATCTTAATCAGCTTTATTTGCTCTCCTAGAATTAGAAAACATCTCTTTCTATAAAACAGAATGCATGTTCTGATGGGTTAAGTGTAAGTAGGTTTTACAGATAGAAGAAAGTTAAAGGAGACAAGAAAAAGTTTGATCATTGCCAAATTAATCTACTAAGGAAGGGATAGGGAGATAGTAGTATATAACTGATTGGTTAATAATAGGCTACTTCACGTTATTTATTTTTTTGGATAAGAATTAAAACAGAGGGAACTTCATTAAGTATTTTGAAACTGATCTGTTCAGAAAATTTGGCTGCTACTTCTCGTTCCTGATTTCTTTGAATGTCAGGTAACTTTTCTAGCTTGGTGATGTGGAACTTTAGTGTGTGAGAGGCTCCATTTTGATATTACTTTGGACTGTTGGGGCCTACTTCAGTCAGGAACTTAATTCAAAACAATGGCTTCCTATAATTTAGCAGCTGCAAATGGAATCTTACAGTTTGATCATTGTACTTTAAAGGAGATAAGGCATAAGGAAATGATTTTGGCCAGAAATTGTAGGTCTAATTCTTTCCGTTTTTATGTGACAGGGACTTGCCATGAGGTGTTGAAGCCTTGTTTCACTGAGTTGGAGAGACTGGACCTAAATGGCGCAGCATGACTTTGCTCCAGCCTGGCTTAATTTTCCTACTCCGCCATCATCAACAAAGGTACTCTTCTGCATCTCTAGGTTTTTCTGTGTGCTCTCTTTTGCTAATTTTGTATACAAATGTAATCAAAATGTGAAGGTTTGTGCTGGGATGGGATGTGGCTCAGTGGTAAAACAGTTGTCTAGCTGTGAGTTTACAGTATATAGAGAAAAACAGACAATTTCTTTGCAGAGAAATGTATTTTGTAACCATCCAAATTACTTTAAGGGTATTATTAGCTAAAATGTCCAGGCTAGAGATGTAGTTCATTGGTAAAGTGCTTGCCTAGCATACATAAGGTCCTTGGCTTAGTCTCTAGTACTACATAAACTGGACATGATTGCTTATGTCTCTTGGAAGGTAGAGGCAAGAGGATCATAAATTTTAGATTATTATCCTCAGCTGCTTAGTTGAGCTTGGGCTACATGAGACACTCAACAGAAATGTCCCAAGGATTCTGAGTACCATCAACATACCAAACCATTTTCTTTATAAGTGGTCTTGGAGTGTTATGTGTGTACAGGCTCACACCACTAGACCCTGTCTTTGTTTAAGGTTGTCTTTGTAGTGTTCAGAGTCCACATATTTTAATGTTACATTTTTTTTAAATTATTTTTATGTGTATGGTGGTTTTGCTGCATGTATGTATGCATACAATGCCTGCAGAAGCCAGAAGAGGGCGTTAGGTTCCCTGGAGTTACAGATGGTTGTTAGCTGCTGTATGGGTGCTGAGAACTGACTCTTAACTGCTGAACCAGCTCTCCAGCCCTACCCCACATATTTTAATTCAGACTAATCAGATACTTGAATTTACTTCTTGCCTTTTATAATTTTTTTGATTGCCATTTTAAGTAGTAATGATACCTGAGCATACATAGTGTACTTTCAAGCTTGTACAGTATTTTGCCAAATATTTAATTTGAATATAACTTCATGAGTGTTGTGATTTAGTTGCTCTTAGTTCTTGTATTAATTTTAAATACTGACCACCTTTATCCACATAAGGAAAATGAAGTGACTGTACCAGAGTAAAGGACACATGGGCACAGTCATCCTGAAATGATGATAGTTTTTTTCAGGGCTCTATATTTCTTATTGTTGAGATAAACTCTCACTATGCAGCTCTGGCTGGCCTGGAACACTCTGTATAGATCAGGCTGGCCTTGATTCATACCTGCTTGCCTTTGTACCTTGAGTTTTAGGATTCAGGCCTGCACCACCATGCTCACCTTCTTGAAAAGCTGCTTACCTCATTTGATATCACAACACCCCTCTATGAAACTCTATTAATTGCTGGTCGATTGCTGTATTATTTTCAACAGTGCCGTGGGACATAAATTGCTTCTTGTTCTGACTCAGTTTAATTAGATAAAGAGTGGTTTTTGAGGCCAGTCTTTTGAGGTTTGGTTTGACCCCAGAAGGGCTCATAGTTATTTCTTTCCCTGGTTCTCTCTGCTCTTAACTTGCTTATTGGTTTAGCCACCAGTTACCTTTTTATTTTTTTAAATATATACCACTAAAACCAAACATGTAAAGTCTCTGAAATTATCCTAAAAGCAGAACAAGAGAGATACTTACTCAATTACATAGTAAGAATTTCTATACTCTTCTGATAACTCACTCTTCTATATTCTTTTTTTTTTGTCTTTTTGAGACAGGGTCTCCCTGTAGCCCCAGCTGTCCTAGAACTCACTATGTAGACCAGGCTGGCCTTGAACTCACAGAGATCCACCTGCCTCTGCCTCCCAAGTGCTGGGACTAGAGGTGTGCACCACCATGCCCAGCTTTCTTCTATATTCTTTCATGGACTTGGAAGACTTTTTTTCAGAAAAGTAAATTTTTACATGACCCCTGACTAAAGTTTCAGCAATAATGTAAACTTTTAACTTAGTAGCAATCACTTAATAAAAATAGTTGTCACAAATTATGTTTATAACATCTAAGTCTGTACATGACATTTAAAGTAGCACCTGTTTTTAAGATACAAAAAGAAAGTTCTCCAGAGTGTTAGTAATGGTTTCACTCCCACCCTCCTTCCCTTTCCCCTCTCCTTCCTGGTTACAAACCAGAATTCCTGTGACCCCCCCCCCCCAACTGCCATTAGATTAATTTGCTTAAATGGCTTAAAGAACTCAGGGAAATACTTGCTTTTGTCAGTTCATTATGAAGGATATATATGGATAGGGTGAAATATTGAGAGGGGGCCTTTCAAGAACCATCTATGAGCCTGTATTAATTAAACCATTGGAATAAATTCTGAAGTTATTAAAGTAGCTCACTATGAATAACAAGATACCCCTATTGCCTAGTGATTTCTAAAGATTTTAGGAGGTCTCTGACCAGGGAAAAGAACAGAGCCCAAAGATATTTTATCTTAGTGAACACTGTCATAACAGAGACCAGTTTGAATAATTGTTTTCTGCCGTGCTTTATATTTAAAGTTATTTTAAGGATACCATATTTTACCTTTTCTAACAAGTAGTTTATTATAAGATGTCCTTTTTAAAAAATTTTTTAAAAACATTTTATTATTTTTATTTTATGTGTCTAAGTATTGCCTACATGTATGTGAATGTACCTGTGTTGTGCAGTGCTGTGGAGGTCAGAAGAGGGCTTCAGATTCCCCTGGAGCTGGAGTTAAGGACAGTTTGTAGCTACCATGTGGGTGCTGGGAATCAAACCCGGGTCCTCTGCAAGAGCAGTCAGTGCTCTTAACCGCTAAGCCATCTCTCCAGCCCCTAGATGTCCTCTTGTATGTTCCAATAAGAAAGAAAAAAATATTTTCAGTTTAATGACAAATTAATCTTAAGAATTTTGGATTAAAGAGATGATAAAATGTAGAAAACTCTTTGCTGGAAGTGGTCTATCTAGCTTAATAGCTGTGTTCTATTTTGTTTCTTCTGTAGTGTAGAGGATACCAGAGAGTTATGATCATCTGCTTGCTTATTAATTAAGCTCTACTGTCATGAGGCAGCCATATTAGTACCTTTAGGTATACAGGCACCTCTCATAAAAGTTTATTAAAAATAGCTCTTAAGTGAATAATTTTAGTTTAGAAAATTTTCCCTTAAAATGCATTGGGATATTGATATTCTCTTAGACAACAGAATATAATTTGAAGATGGATCTTAACTGTCATCTAAACTTACTCTTTAACATGCTTATTTGGAAGGTTAACTGACTTTGATTTGTTTTCACATAGCAAATTAATGTGACTCTATCCTGGATATACTTACTGGGATTCAATGTGGAATTATGTAAAATGATTTATAATTCTATTTTGTAGACTGTAAGGACTTAAAATTGTTAGGAATGAAGACTCCTAACTGAGGAAGGTACCAAGAGTTTTTTCTGAGTTTATATTTCTTGAGCCAAGGTCTCACAGAACCTAGATTGGCCTTTTAATTTTTCTTCTTTCTTTTTTTTTTTTTTTGTGATCTTTTTGAGACAGGGTCTTCCTGTAGCCCCAGCTGGCCTGGAGCTCACTATGTAGACCAGGTTGTCCTTGAACTCACAGAGATCTGCCTGCCTCTGCCTCCTGAGTGCTGGGATTAAAGGTGTTTGCCCCCATGCCCAGCTCTGGCCTTTAATTTTTCATCATCCTGTCTTTAGTTCCCAATGTTGGGATTATTGGGGATTACTAAATCAATTTTTGTCACTGTTTTTCTGCTTATTTTTGTCCAGTTGCTCTTGATTATCCATTTAGAGGGCTTTTTCCAGATCTGCTTCAGAATCTTGATATATTTGGGCTTATTGCTTATCTTTTTATTTCTTTTTGACATTTTTATGAAATACATGTAAGACTTACTTAATTTGGTGTGTGTCCAGGGGATCTTTTTGAGGCTCTCCCTGTAGCTGCAGCTGGTCTAGAACTCAAGAGATCCAGATCCACCTGCCTCCGCTGGGATTAAAGGTTTGTGCTACCATACCTGGCTCACTTAATTTTCAAGGAGTCTCATGAACAACAAGAGCTGTCTGGAAAGTGAATTAAAAGTTTGTGAATCTTACCTTCATTTAAATGTTAACCTAGAATTAAGGCTGATAATTGTTATTATGTAGTAAAATCCTTAATGCTTTTCTAGAATGGGTATTATTATTAATCTTTTATAGGCTTTCATAATAATAATGATTAGATTTGAGTGCCAACTCTTCAACCTTGAGCATGGTAGGCAAACACTAAACATAGTCACTGAGCTGATTGGTATTCTTTATTCTTTATTTATTTATTTATTTTTATTTATTTGTGGTAGGGGCTCATGTGACCCAGATTGGCCTCTGAATCTCTATGTAAGGGAGGGTGACTTTGAATTTCTTTTTTTAAAAAAGTTTATTATTTTTATTTTATGTGTATGCATATATTGCCTGCTTGTAGGTAAGTGCACCCGTGTTGTGCAGTGCCCATGGAGGTCAGAAGAGGCTGTCAGATCCCCTGGGACTGGAGTTATGGACAGTTGTTAGCTGCCATGTGGGTGCTGGGATTCAAACCCGGGTCTTCTGCAAGAACAACCAGCCCGATAACTTTGAATTTCTAAACCTCCTGCCTCTACCTTCCAAGTTCTGGGATTAAAGGTGTGAGACATTGCACCCTACTTTTTTATTCTTCATTTTAAGATGGTGTCTCAACTAAGTTGCCTAAGCTAGGCTAGCCTTAAACACTTCCTGTGGTTCAGCCAGGCCTTAAACTTTTTTTCTCCTGTCTTATTTCTTCAGTAGTTGAGATTACAGATCCTTGACACCAGGCTCAGCTCCAAATTTTCCCAGTTGAACATTACTTCTCAAGAGTGGCCACTTAAGTAGTATTTGAGACTTTTTTTTTTAACCCTAAAGGAACAAACACAAGCTCATGCTTTTTAGTGATACTTTTATTACATCTTCACTCTTGCTTTTTCTTTCATCTTTTAAAACTGCTAAGTCTCAGATTTCTCTTGTAATTAACTGCTTGTTCTTGGCTAGAGACTTTTGTTATATTTATTATGTCTCCTCTTAATCTTGTCTTAAGTGGACTAGACATTAATTACTATTTCATTTTCTATTTCAGTGTAATGATAGTCTTTATTTTCTGTTTGGAAAGATGATATGCAATTGAATTAAGGGTAATGTTGTTATAACTGCACTTCTATACTTTTCTGAGCTATGTAGAATTTTAGCCCCATCATGTGGTGAAAGTGTAAATTGCATGCATCTGATTACGCTTGTGGCTTAGGATGGTTTTCATAGTTTTTGCATATATTTAGATGATAATTAAAAGTTTCATTTACCTTTGTTACCTTTATGCACTGCTACTTTCTTTTGTGGTCTTCTGTTTTTTGTAAATATTTTAAAATTTTTATGTGTGAGTATTTTGCCTGCATGTGTGTAAGTACACTCATGTCATGCAGTGCTCTCAGAGCTCAGAAGAAGGTGTCGGATTCCCCTGGAACTGGAGTTCTGGACAGTTGTTAGCCACAATGTGGGTGCTGGGAATTCAGCCTGGGTCCTCTGCAAAAGCATCCAGCTCTTAACTTCTGAGCCATCTCTCCAGCCCCTCTCTTCAAAAATCTTATCTCCAGCCCTCTTTTTTTTTGGTCCAGCTTTTAAAATATTGTTTGTGTGTGTGTGTGTGTGTGTGTGTGTGTGTGTGTGTGTGTGTGTGTATTCATGGAACAGGGTGGACCTGTGGAAGTCAGAAACAGTTGTTTCTCTTTTCTCTCTTTTTCACCACATGGATTCTGAGGATTGAACTCAGGTTGTCAGGCTTGGTGGCAAGAGCCTTTACCTACTGATCAACCTTGCCGTATCTGGCCTATAAGTTAAAAGTAATATTTTGAGCCAGGTATGGTGGCCAGTGCCTTTAATCCTAGGACTTAGGAGAATCTTCCTCTCACTGCCTCCTGAGTTTGAGGCCAGCCTGGTCTATGTATTGTGGTCCAGGCCAGCCAGAGTTGTATATTGAGACCCTATCTCAAAAACAATAAAAGAACCCAAAACACATTTTGGTCTGGGGAGATAAGATAGCTCAGTAGGTAAAATGCTTGTCCAGGGAGCATGAGAACCTGAGTTTGATCAGAACCCACAGTAAAACAAAACAAAACAAAAAACATGGCTGGAATGGGCTACATTTTTAATCTTTCTGGGGGGAGTGAGAGAGGGACCTATTGGCCAGTCATCTTAGCCTGATTGGTGAGTTCCAAGCCAGTGAGAGACACTGACTCAAAAAAAAAAAAAAAAAGAAAAAAAGGATAATCCCTGAGGAACGAATATTTGAGGTTGTACTCTGGACTCCACATGCACACATATACATACACAAAAATTTTAACATTTTAATTATAGGACTATTGAAAAGGTAGGTAAGTACAACATTGCCTTTGTTTTAGATTCTTCTCATTCGCATTATCTTACTGTAGAAGAGATGATAAAGTAATCCCCGTGAATAGGCTACTGTATCTTTCACAGACGTAATTGAGTCTAGTGTTAAAAAGGTAGATAAACTAGAGATGTATCTTAGTGATAAAGCTCTTGATTAGTACCCACAAGGCCCTAGGTTCAATTTTGAACATTGTAAGAACAAAACGAGAAAGGGGGAAGAAGGTACCTTGGGTGGTAGGAAATAAAAATGCACATTACGAAGAAATTTCACCAGAGTGAATACTTCTTCATATTTGTATTTTAATATTCTGTAGTTATTTCTGTGGCTACAGAGACTATGAGTACCACCAATTTTTTATTTTAAAATTTATTTTTAATATTTTATTTATTATTTTTATGTGTATGAGTGTTACGCCTGCATGTAGGTAAGTGCACGTGTGTCGTGCAATGCCTGCGGAGGACAGAAGAGGCTGTCAGATCCCCTGGAACTGGAGTTAAGGACAGTTGTTAGCTGCCATGTGGGTGCTGGGATTTGAACCCACAAGAACAGTCAGTGTTCTTAACTGCTGAACCATCTCTCCAGCCCCTAATTACACTTTTTTTTTTAAAGACAGGGTCTTAGCTGGGTGTGGAGGCAGAGGCAGGTGGATCTCTGAGTTCAAGACCAGCCTGGTCTACATAGCAAGTTCTAGGCAGCTCGAGCTACAGGGAGACCCTGTCTCAAAAAGACCCAAAAAATAAAATCAAATTAATTAAAAGGGTCTTATGTATTCTAGGCTGGCCTCAAGCTATGTAGCTGAGGTGATGACCTTTAATTTCTTCTGGTCTTTGTGCCTTCACCTGAGTGCTGGGAGTATAAGCATGTTCCACTGTGCCCATTTTGTGCAAAGGTAGGGGTTGAATCCAGGACTAGGCAAGCACTCTGCCAACTGGGCTGTATCCTCCATACCCCCCCCCCCATTTCTTCAGTGATTCAGTCTCTGTGGGTCTGCATGTTTTCTGCAGTTTCTCTTACTGCTGATTTCTCTTTCTTTTTTACTTTATGTGTATGAGTGTATTGCCTGTATGTATGTATAAATACATCCATGTCATGCAGAGCCCATGGCGGTCAGAAGGGGAAGTCGCATTCCCCTGGAACTGGAGTTACAGGTGGTTGTTAGCTGCCTGGGTTAGGTGGGTTCTGGGGATGGAACTCTGGTCCTCTGCAAGAGCAGCCAGTGCTCTTAACTGCTGAGCCATCTCTCTAGCTCCCAGTATTTGTGTTTTATCTAGTCTCTCACAGTCTGCCACTTAACAGCAAATCCTCTGACCTTTTGAAGTTTTTCACCTCTTTCTGAAGTTATGAATCATATGCTTTTTTCTAGATTTGTGGGGATCAAGGAGAGTGCTGCTTTCCCTCTAATCAACCGTCATTCTTCTGAAAATTAAATGGCTTTACCAAATAATTCAGAAAAGCCAGACTTGGTGCTGATAAGATGGCTGAGTGGTTAAGAGCACTGGCTGTTCTTGGCAGGGGAACCAGATTTGGTTGCCAGCACCCACATGGTGGCTAGCAATTTTCTATAACTCCAGGTCCAGGAGTTACCCTCATCTGACCTCCCTGGGCATCACATGATATGAGTGCACTTAACACACATGCAAGCAATACACTCATATGCAATAGTGTACTTAACACACATGCAAGCAATACACTCATACACATAGAATAAAAATAATAAATATTTTTTTTTAAAAAAAGCCAGACTTGGTAGTATACTTTGTATTTCCAGCATTTGGATGGCAGAGGTAGAGGATCTAGAGTTGAAACCCTGTCTGAATCTCCCCCCCCCCCCCCGCAAAGAAAATCTAGAAGAAATGGAAAAAATGGGGGCAATTTAAATGGGGAAGCCATGGTGGAAGGGTTAGATAGTGAGAGAGAAAGATTAATAGTCTCTACCTTTTTTATAACAGTCATGAAAAAATTTTAGGTAAAATCTGGTTTTCCTTTCATTTACAAACAGAGAAACCTGTTAAAAGACGATAACTAATTTTCCCTAAACTGTTAGAGTTGGAATAGGTTCCTCTAGATTCCTGGCTTAAGATTTATCTTGGGGAGGGGTTTTGGAGAACCCATGATCTTGTGAATGCATTCTGGTGGTAAGCTGCACACACAGTCCTGTTTTAATGTCCTTCAAAGCACTGTGTAAAAGGTTTTAATAAAATAAGCACACAGAGAACTATAGAGAATATGCAGTAACCACGTACATAGATATATCTTAAACATTTTGCCATATTTTTTCTGTTTCTCTTTGGAAACAGCATTACGTGTATGAAGTGTAGTTACTGTTCACAGTTCTTTTCCCATTTTGTGTCTTGACCATTAGACATTTATGTTTCTGTGATCTGTTTATTCACATGCTTTATTTTTTGCTTCCAGTTAATTTTCTTAGTCCTGGTTGGGAAAATATATTCAAAAATGTAAATGGACTTTTGTGTTATATTTAGTGTCTTTAAAAGTTAACCTAATTTCCTTTTCACCCTTGCATGTACTCACTAAATATATTTTAGTATAATTGTTACTTTTTAACAATTTGATGTGTATGAGTGTGTTGCCTGCATGTGTGTAAGTATACTTCTGTTGTGCAGTGCCCTTGGAAATCAGATGAGGGTGTTGGGTCCTCTGGAATAGGACTTACCCTATGTTAGCCGCCATGTGGGTGCTGGCAGTTGAACTTGGATCCTCTGCAAGAGCAGCTAACGCTGCTAACCGCTGTGCCACCTTTCCAGCTCCCGATTTTCACTGTTCTAAATAGTTTTGTTATTATGGTTTTAGCAGTAATATGTTCTATTTCATATTACTCCTGTATCTACTATCCTTGATTAATCCATACTTTGTAGTGTGTGTGTGTGTGTATGTGTGTTTTTTTTTTTATTGTAATACTAGGGGCTGAAATTAGTGCCTCTTAAATGCTAAGCAATTACTCTACCACTGACCTGTGCCCTAGTCCCATTTGAAACTTTTATTTTTAATTGTTTTTTAATTTTTAAATTTTATTTTTATTTTACGTTTATGAGTATATTTTTTGCATGTATATGAGACATATACATTGCACCTGTTTTGTGCAATGCCTGTGGAAGTCAGAAGATGTGTTGAATTTCCTGGAACTGGAGTTAGAGATGGTTGTTAGCTGCTGTGTGGGTGCTGGGAACTCAATCTGGTGCTCTGCAACAGCAGCCAATGCTCTTAACCACTGAGGCTTCTCTCTAGCCGTACCCCCCTTCCCATAATTTTTAATATGGACAGTCATACCAACTTTTACCCTCAGTCCTATTATATTTCTTATATTTTACTGTACTGGCAAAATGACAAGAGTCTTTGCAAGGTCTTCGATTTTATCATTTTTGCAAGCTAATAAACATGCCTGCTGCTGTTTTGAGATGTTAGCAAAAGACATAAGATCCTTGGGTTAGACACAGGTTATTACTGATGACATAGCATACAGTAAAAAAACAAAAACAAATGATATAGGACTAGTTATTCATGCTTCTGAGGCTTTTTTGAGGTTAAGGAGAGGGCCTAGGTGAATTATTTCTCTGCACTGTGTTTAGGGAATCAACATTTAGAGTAAGCCTATTTTTTTTGTTTCAGAGGATGTTATCTGCCCCTTGATGTTCAGTCATGCAAATATGACTGTAAGAAATGGTCTATGCAAAAAGCTGTAGTGGCCTTGCAGTTTTTGCATATAAAAAATTGTGTAGGGGGGCTGGAGAGATGGCTCAGTGGTTTAAGAGCATTGGCACACACATGGTGGCTACGAACTGTCCTTAACTCCAGTTCCAGGGGAATCCGAAGGCATCTTCTGACCTCCGCAGCATTGTACAACATGGGTGCACTCACATACAAGCAGGCAATACACTCATACAGGTAAAATAAAAATAATAAAATATTTTTAAAAAATTGTATAGGGATGCACAAGGCACATTGTCTCTCTCAACAATTTACCTACTATCTCTTTATACTCTTGGCTGAACTTGAATTGTCACATGACATTCCACTTTGTCAGACACCGATTAATTGACCAACAGATGCTGAAACCAAATCCATTTAATTTGATTGGTACAGCATTTAATTAAGGCTACTGCCAATATCCCAAACAGCAGGAGGAGGCCACAATTCAGCAAGCTGTGAAAAGTGCTGGATGGTGGTCAGTGATACATTCTTTATTATTCTGGTCAGAGAAGAAACAATTGGAAGTCACTGCATTATTCACAGCAGTTTAAAGTAACCTAGTATTTGACATTCTGTACATCATAGGGCCAGTAGTTGGTACAGAGACTTCTGAGAGGGAGAGGGAAGGTGAGGGAGAAAGAGTAGGGGAGGAAGGGCAAGTGGGAAGGAGATAGATATTTTGTGACTTATTGCCATACACAGACACTCGATTTGATTGGACACATGTCACTCCAGTTTTAAGATTTTTGATGTTGGTATTGTTAATAATAATAGGGTATGTGTGCAGTGGGTTTGAGTCTGAACTCAGAAACTGTTCTTTATCTGTGACATAAGCACAGTTAGAGAAATGACTTGGATAATAAAATGATTAAGACCGTGTGTTTTTGGCAGCTCAGTAGGAAACGTACAGGCTCTTTGATCTTACAGTAGATTCTTGCTCTCAATAGCTATGACTCATAGTACATAGTTATATAGAAGTGGAGATGATTAATATCTTTTCCTTTAAAGTGAATGTCCTTAAAGTTTGCCATTTGTATCATAGAGGATTTTAATAGACATACCAGTACCTTCTCATCCTAGTTTGTCAGGTTTTAAAATTTTGGCTAGATTTTAAGATTTTATTAATTTTTATTTTATTCACATGAATATGCTGCCTACATGTGTGTAAGTGCACCCATGTCATACAGTGCTGGCGGAGGTCAGAAGAGTGCCAGATTCCCCTGGAACTGGAGTTACAGATGGTTGTTAGCTGTCATGTTGGGTGCTGGGAATCGAACCCAAGTCTTCTCCAAGAGCACGCAGTGCTCTTAATTACTGAGCCAATTCTCTAGCCCAGGCCAGATGCTATGAATGGGTATATTGAATATGATCAAATGATTCTGGTTGCCATGTCACCATTTCTTTCCTTAATAAGGAAATACTTGTGATAAGGGACCAAGGGTTGTAGTTGAATCTGGTGGTGCACACCTGTAATTGGAAGGATGAGACAAGGGCATTGCCTTGAGTTTGAGGCCATTCTGGGCAACATAGCAAGACCTCGTCTTAAAAAAAAAAAACAAACAAAAACCCGCTGAGGCTAGAGAGATGACTCAGCCGTTAAGGTCACTTACAGCTCTTGCAGAGGACCTGGGTTCAATTCCCATCACCTACATGGTGGCTCACAACTGTTCATAACTCCAGTTCCAGGGGTTCTGACGCTCTCTTCTGTACTCTGTGGGCATTGCATGACATAGGTGCACTTACATACATACAGGCAATACACCCATACCCATAAAATAAAAATAATATAAAATATTTTTAAAAAACCAAACCCCAAATTTATAAAATGTTGACTGCAAAACTGATAAAAAATTTGTGCTCTCAGTCATCCCTAAATGGGACATATATATTACCTTCCTGCCCCTTCAAGGGTTAGGGATCATCTTAGAAGAAGTGGAAGAAGGAGTGGAGTATTATGGAATGCTATCATCCAGGCTTGACTTGGCTATGGCACTTTGGAATTCATAGCAGCTGTGATTACCTGCATAAGATTTGACCTGTCCTCTTCCCATCAGGAGCTAGGAGGTGCTCACAAGGCCCCACCCCATCCCTTCCTGAGAATCTGTAGGCAGTTAATGTTTGCTGGGAAAGAGACATTTTCTTCATTGGTATAGCTACTGGTAAGGTGCCCATTGTACTTAACAAATTCTCAGCCATGCTCCTATAAGCAACTTTAATGAAACTCATTGGGTCACCAAAACAAAAGAAACATGAAGGTTGAAAGGGGACTACTTGGGAAGAGGAAAGGGATCAGTGAAAATGGGAAGTGGTGGTAATGGTGAGTATGATCAAAGTATGTTATATACATGGACAAAAATATAATGAAACCCTTCATTATGTATAACTAATATATGCTAATGAAAAAACAAACCCATCTGGCCTGCAACTTGTTGTGTAGACCAAATTACCTTTGATCTCACAGAGATTCACCTACCTCTGCTGGTATTAAAGGTAAGCACTACCATGCCAGGCTGTTCATGATTTTTGCATCTAAATAAATACTAATGGCTTAGAAATTTACCTTACCTGACTTCAATATCATGCTTATATTGACTTCATTTTATATATGTATATATATATATATATATATATATATATATTACTATGTATTTTTATTTATTTATTTTTTTGGTTGGTTTTTGGACTACTATGTAGTCCAGGCTGTGTAGCCCATGCCAGTCTGCCTCAGTTTTTCTAGTATTTGGATTACAGGTATGTGTCACTACACCTGGCTTTGGCTTCAGACTTATTTAGGACTGTTCTCTTCATATCTCTTAGATTTCTCCTCTTTATAAATGACAAAATTCTTTAAAGTAGTGTTGGATAGTTTATTTGTAAAAGTATATAGTCTTCACTGTCAGACACTAGCCAGTACTGAATATGAATCATTGAAATTTAAGTAAAAAACTGTTTTGTTGAACTAACCTCAAGTGCTTCATAGCTACATGTGTCCCCTCAGCATTGGGTAGTATCAGTGATGTCACAATTTTTGTTGGAAAGTTCTGGTAGAGATTTTCTTTGATTTGTAAATTTTCCTGTTTCTTGCCTTATTTTGGTTATGTATTAAGAAGACTGAATAGTTTTTTGTTCATTAAAAAATACACAATGGGACTGGAGAGATGGGTCAGTGGTTAAGAGCACTGACTGCTCTTACAGAGAACCCAGGTTCGATTCATGGCAGCTGACAGCCGTCTGTAGCTCCAGTTCCAGGGGAATTCAGTGCCTTCTTCTGACCTCCCTGGGCATTTGCAAGACGTGGGTGCACTTATACACGTAAAATAAAAATAAAGTATTTAAAAAAATACACAAGGACAGGGGATGTAGCTTAGTTGATAAGAGTGCTTGCTTATCATGCATGTAGCTCTGGGTTAAACTTTCTAGCATCACATAGACTGGATATGATAGCACACCCCTCTAGTTCCAGCACTTAGGAGACAGAGACAGGAGAATCAGAAGTTCAGAGCCATCCTTGACTTTATAGCTAGCCTGAGCTGCATGGCACCTTTTTTATTTTGGTCTTTTTTGAGACAGTGTCTCCCTGTAGCCCCAGCTAGCCTGGAACTCACTATGTAGACCAGGCTGGCCTTGAACTCACAGAGATCTGCCTGCCTCTGCCTCCCAAGTGCTGGGACTAAAGGCATGCAAGCACCACCATGCCAGGCAAATTGTCAGTTTTAAAATTTTTTTTTTTTTTTTTTTTTTTTTGCCATTGTGGTAGGCTACTTATCTGAGTTTTTGAAGCAACATTGAAACTTTGACCTTGCTCTTAAAAAAGAAAAGTCTCTATTAAGGTATGAGTTACCTTCTGTAAGCAGAGTTTTAATTTTAGTCAATATATATGTAATGCAACTGTTATTGTAACTTTTTTTGTTTGTCTTTTTGAGATAGGGTCTTCCTGTAGCCCTAGTAGACCAGGTGGGCCTCGAACTCACAAAGATCTGCCTGTCTCTGCTTCGCAAGTGCTGGGATATTATAAATTTTTTAAAGTAGTTTTATTACTATTACTATTTTTTTTTTTTTTTTTGGTCTTTTTGAGACAGGGTCTCTCTAGCCCCAGGTGTCCTGGAACTCACTATGTAGACCAGGCTGGCCTTGAACTCACAGAGATCCACCTGCCTCTGCCTCCCAAGTGCTGGGATTATAGGTGTGTGCCACCACACCAGCTAGTTTTATTATTTTTATTTTATGTGTTTGAGTATATTGCCTGCGTGTGTGTAAGCATATCCATGCTGTGCAATGCCTGCAGAGATCAGAAGAGGGTTCTGGATCCCCTGGGACTTAGGATGGTTGTTAGCTGCCATGTGGTTGCTGGTAATTGAACCTAGGTCCTCTGCAAGAGTAGCCAAGTTCTGTTAACTGCTGAGCCATCTCTCTAGCCCCTGTTGTAATGGTTTTAAATTTTCTGTAGCATCACAAAAATGTTTACTTTTACCAAACCCAAGTCTGCTACTTACTGCTCCAAAGGGCCCAATGACTCAAGGACAGGTTGTTGGTTATTAAAAAATTTATTTGGAAATCCTGCAAACCATGAAAATGATTTGATCAGTCACAACTATCTTAACTCAGTGTAAGTTTCAAGGTCCTCTTATCTTTAGGTAGGGGGAAAGGAGACAGGAAGAGAAAGGATTGATGACTGGAGACTTTGAGACTTCACCCTAATGGTCGGGGTGTTGTGAAACCTGGCAATCAGAACACATGGAAGCATGGTGTTATGATGCCCCTGAGAACCTTGCAGACAATTTGGTTACCTTCCTTTTGTCATCATTAATCTGAGAAGAAGAAAAGTGATGAGGATTTTAGTGTATCAGTTTGCACTGTGAGGTCAGGGCATTCTTAAATGGTCAGATAGTCATTCTTAAATGACTATCATGTCTACGTGCATAGTTGAGTAGAGATAGAGTCCAAAGGTTAAGGTCTCAAAGGAAATAGATAACACAGAGGCAAAGCTTTTTGCCCTGTTTTAGTTACTCATAGAAATCTCTAAAGCTAAGTAGGAGCTAATGTTTTCTCCAAAGTAGTTTTCATGTCCTTGGAAAGTCTATGCAGCCATTACAATCCACAAATCAGAGATCTGCACAACAGAATAATGAGAGACTGTTATTATATTGCTCCACTGCACAACTTTGAAAATGAATGATTTGAGTGAACTAAAAGGTGAAGCTACACAAGGCTTATTTATATTTTCTCTCCCTTCCAGAGGTTTTCAGTCAATTTCTCCATACCTAGAAAACCATTAAGTTGATTTCTTTGTTAACCCACCCGTTTTTATAGTAACTGAACAAAGAAAAGTCATAAATCAAGACACTTTTCAAATACATTGGTGGATACATTCAATAGGCAGGTCATAGCAAAGCAGGAGGGTTCTTACTATAGGTCTCAGATGCTATCTGATGACAGCATCTGGATTTTGGATTGGTGAGACCTGGTGGTCTGCTAAGTTAATACATTCTAAAAGGTTTTTATCGGTTAGTCACAGGATGTTAGATCAGAAACAGGTGGGCAAGGAGTGGCTGTTTAGGGGGCTAAAGATGGCCTGAGATAGATGGTAATTAGGCTCTGGACTTGCATCAGTCTAAACTCTCCACAATATTTGTGAGATAATCATTTGGTCAGCCTTGCAGGAAGTTCAGTCCAAGGTGTAGGAGTTCTTTTTGGGAACTTTTCTTTCACAAGTGTTAGCTTATTTCAGTTGTTTAACTGTATCTCTTGTAGCCCAGACTGACCTCAAACTTGCTGTAATAGCCAAGGATGCTCTTCACTTCCCAATCCTCTCGCCTCTACCTCCCACTTTTGTTGAGATTATAGGTGGTTTAACTTGAGATTCCAAACTGATACCCAAAATGATGGTACCATTTTACATTCCTACAAGTAATGTATAAAGTTTCCAATTTTAAATCTTTGCGAGTAATGGATAATATTTTGTAAAAAATGAAAAAAAATTGAAGTCCCATGAATATGTGTTTATGTGTATGTGTGTGTTTGTCCACACATAGCCTTGTCGCCATTAATTCTTGCTATACTTCGTTGTTTCTGTATATTTTAATTTTCTTTCTGTTTCATTTCCCTTTAGCCTGAAGGACTTCTTTAGGTATGTCATGTAGTTTAGATCTGGTAGTTAGTAATTCTATTTTGTTTATCTGGAAATGTCTTTATATTTTCTCCCCCCCCCCTTTTTTTTTTTCATGGTGCTGGAGATTGAACCCAGTATTGGTAGGTGCTAGGCAAGCCATCCAGCACAGAGCTATATCTTCATCCCTTGCTTTAATTTGTTTTTAGTAAATTTTTTAGAGTTAGCATACTAAGTGCCTTTACTTTTCATGAATTGTTTTTCTGAATATAGGCTTGAGTCACCTATGTGATGATATCAGTTACTAAGACAGAAGCAAATGAATGTGATAGTGAATTTAAGTTTTGGATATGTTTAAATTTGAATTGTCAAGGGGCCATCAAATAGCTCAGTGAGTAAAGTTCTATAAGCCTATGGACCCAAGTTTGATCCTGGAACCTGTATAATGGTGGAAGGAGAGACCTGTACTCCAAAAAGTTGTTCTCTCTCTCTCCCTCCCTCCCTCCCTCTCCCTCTCCCTCTTTCCCTCCCTTCCTCCCTTAATCACCAGAGTTTTAGAGCTCAGGAGAGAGATCTGGACTGGCAAGAAATAATTTGGATTATTCAACTTTGTAATTAAATGTGAGGGGTAGATGAATGAATACAGAGGTACGAAGTGAGAAAATACATGGATCACAAAGGAGAGTGTTCTGTTCCACTTCTTTCTACATACAGCAAAAAAACAGATGTCCAGAAATACAAGGAAGGCTGTTTGATTGAGATAGGCTCTTGAATAGCCCTAGCTGACTTTGAATTCTAATCATCCTGCCTCTTAAGTACTGGCATTGCTGGGTTGTGGTACCATGCTCTGCTCTAAGAAGAGCATTTAAAAAGGAGAGCCCTTTTACTAATACAAATATTATAGAAAGGACAAAGAATTAATAGAAAGCCATGATTGAGCATAAAAGATAATTTAACTTTGGCAAAAACAGTATGAAGGGCCTGAAGAAATGGCTCAGTGATTATGAGCATTGACTGTTCTTCAGAAGACCTGGGTATGGTTCCAGTGACATCTAAGAACTCCAGTTCCAAGGGATCTGATGCCCTCTTCTGGCCTCTGCAGATAACCAGACACACACATAGTAGACAAAACACTCATGCACATAAAAATAAAAATAAATAAAACAGCATGAATTAACTATGGAGCCAGGCAGATATCAAATTGCAGTTGTGTGTTGAAAAGCATAAATGATAGATTTACCAAAATGTAATGAGAAAAAGGGAATAACCTCAATAGGTTTGGGAAATAGTGTCCTTCTACCTTCATCCCTAGATAGGTTCTGGGGATCAAACTTCAGTCTTCAAATCATTAGGCTTGTTGGCAGGCATGTTTACCAGCTAAGACATCTCTCCAGCTGTGGAGTTAAATTTGAGGAAATGGGAGAGGAATGAAATCTAGGATACACATGTAATTATTAACCTTTGTCAGGAACATTGTATAACTTTGCTTCTTCCTGTTGACAAGATTGTTAGGATAAAATATCTCACAAACCCATAGTTTGGAGAAACACAATTTGTGGTTTCCATATAGTGAGATAGACAAATCATTCTTCATTTTTGTGTAGACCACTGGTTTCTTAAGCAATGGTAATTTTATTTTACTTACAATTTAAATTTGTTTACTTTCAATATTTGGATTCTTGAAACATAAAACTAAAGAAATTCAAAATAAGTGGCATTCTTAACCAGAAGTAGTAATAAACTAAAGTAGCAAAGTTGAATTATTAGATCAGTTTTCTGGTGGTTTGGGCACACCATGGTAAGAAATGCTATTTAATGTCCCATATTGTGTCTCACATATTCTAAAAAAACTTTTCAGGACTGGAAAGATAGCTCAGTGGTTAAGAGTACTGGGTACTCTTTCAGAGGACTAGGTTTGGTTTCCAGCACACACATTATGACTAGATCCTTAACTACAGTTCCAGGGGATCTGACTCCCTCTTCTGACCTCTTCGGGCTTTGCAGGTCATTGGTGCACTTATAGACATGCAGGCAAAACACTCATACACATAAAAATGCATAAATAAATACATAAATAAATAAAATTTTACTTTATTTGTATGTGTCAGTGCTTACATGTATGTATGTATATGACGTGTACCTGGTACCTGTAGAACTCTTAACCTTTGAGCCATCTCTCCAACCCCTGTGTACCACATCTTTATGTGCAAATGTTTGTTATTGTTTTACAACATAGTATTTGAATTTCCTGTTGTGTTCAAAATATATTGTCTGTAAATACAAAGGTATTCTATAAAATAATGTGAATAAAAAGTAAGATCACAATGTGACACAGAATGAGTGTTCAGTTCTTCCACAGGTTGTGACTGAAAAGAGGGCACTGATGAGTAAAAATTTTATACTTAGGAAGCTATGTTTATGGCCGTACTTAGTGGTAGAATACTTGCCCTAGTAAGCATGAGGCCTTGGGTTTAACCTCTAGCATGGAAAGAGACACACACCTAGATTATACCCCCTCCCTGAGTTCAGAGCTGATTTCAGTCAGTTAACAGTTATTAAAATATATTGATTGAGAGGATATATATGTATGTACCTAAGCATGTGTGCATGCACTAATAATGGTTATTGTGTGATCTTGGCACATCATTTGAGGTGGGAGGGTTAAAAAGAGGGGTGTTTGGCTTTAGCTTTAGGAAATATACCTGTTAGGCTAAGATTAGAGATCTTGGATTTTATTTTTCTCCCATTGTTTTTTTGGGGGACAGCAAGCAGTACATTAAAATAAATAGGGCAGCAAAACAGAACCTGTTTTGTTTTTTTGAGACTGGGTCTTACTTTGTAGCCCTAACTGGTCTGTAGACCAACTCACTATGTAGACCAGAGTGGCCTTAAATTCAAGAGATTTCATCTGCCTCTGCTTCACTAATGCTAGGACCATGCCCAGCCTAGAATTTACTTTTGTAGATGACGTATTAGAGGCATCTAACTTCCTTGTATATGATCTTATTTCTTCTGTTAATTTGAAATGTCATTATCACAAAGGTTTCATTTAGTCTTCATAGTAGTGGTTTGTTTTTTTTTGTGTTTTTTGTTTTTTTTTAATGGGAAGATTAAACTCTGGCCCTTACAGTTTGCTAGGGAACCCCACCCTACCACTGCCCTGAACCCCAGCCAAGTAGTAGCATGTTATATTATCTGGCATAATAAATGTCCTCTCCTCAACCATCACCACTTTCTTTCTCAAATGGTAATAATTTGTATATGTTAATTTTTTTTACTTTTTTTTTTTTCCCTCTCTCTGAGAAAAGGTTGCCCATTTTGCCTAGGCTGCTCTTGATCTTGTGAGCTCATGTGGTCCTCTTGTACTAGCCTCCTGAATAGCTGGAATCATAAGTCTGCACTAGTATGCCTGGTTTCCATTTTTCTTTTCTGATAACCTAAATCCATTTGTTAAAGTCAAAAGTTTTTTATATTATTGGGATTTTTAAATTATAATTTCATCAGATACATGTTAATAATGAGGCTAAATAGCTATTAAAGATGGGATTTTGTAGTTCTAATTTTTGGAATAGTCATTGAACATCTTATGTTTTGTTTCTGTGCTTATTTGATGAGAGTATAGGAAACTTAATGATGTTTTACACTTAGTAATTTTTTTTGATGTAGAAGAAAACAGAATTAGATTGAAAGTATGTACATCAGCGTGTGATAAGAATATTATGCTTTGTTAATAAGAAAAATGTATCACATTTTAACTTGCTTTTCATTTAAAAAATTTTTTATTTTTATTTGTATGAGTGTATGGCCTTCATTAAATGTAAGTGCACTCATGTCATGCAGTGCCCAGGAAGGTCAGAAGAGAACTGGAGTTAAGGATGATTGTTAGCCACTGTGTGAGTGTTGGGAACAGAACCTGGGTCTTCTTCAAAAGCAGCCAGTGCTCTTAACTGCTGAGGCATCTCTCCAGCCTCCTTAACTTGCTTTTCTTAGAGAATTTTGCTGTTACTGTTATTATTGTTGTTATTGAAAAATAGTTGTAATTCTTGAACTCTTTTAGAAAAATGCACTTCTTTCTATCTGGGTGTGGTAGCACATGCCTTTAATCCCAACAGAGGGAGGCAGAGGTAGGTGGATCTCAGAGTTCAAGGCCAACCTGGTTTACATAGTGAGCTCTAGACCAGCCCCACTACAGGGAGACCAAAAAAGTCCAAAAAAGAGAAAGATATACTTCTTTCAATAAGACAGGAAAAAAAGGAGACTAACTATGGGGTTCATTTCATTTATATGTAGAATTACCAAATATCAAATAAACTTAAATACATGTATTCTTAACCATTTAAAATTCTTAGAAATAAGTTGGGTTGTTAATAGCTTTTAAAGTTAAATTTGGGTTTAATAAGTGTATTTATGTGCTTATAATTTTTCAGTCATCATTGAATTTTGAAAAGCATTCTGAAAACTTTTCATGGACAGAGAATCGTTATGATGTGAGTCGCCGACGACACAACTCTTCAGATGGCTTTGATTCTGGTATTGGGCGTCCTAATGGAGGTAAATTGTGCTAAGGGATGATATAATTTCAGGACAGTTTTTTTCATAATGTTTTATAGGTTGTTTTGATTGCTTTCAAATCTTTAAGCATCACTGTCTTTGAATTTATATTACTTTACTGTTATCAAATAAAGGTAATTTTGGGAGGAAAGAAAAAAATGGATGGCGTACGCATGGCAGAAATGGTACTGAAAACATAAATCATCGAGGGGGATACCATGGTGGAAATTCCCGTTCTCGTAGCAGTATTTTCCATTCTGGAAAAAGCCAAGGACTACATGAAAACAGCATCCCTGACAATGACACTGGGAGGAAAGAAGACAAAAGAGAACGAAAACAGTTTGAGGCTGAGGATTTTGTAAGTTTCTTGTAATTTTAATACAAATGATGTTTCTGCAAGTTCCATTTTAGAATCAAGGCACTCCTAGGTGGTTTTATTAGTACAGGTCATTTTCTGTAGGGCTCATTCTTCACAGGTGGTTGTCCCGTTGTGGGTGTTTTGTTTTCGAGACAGGGTCTCATTGTGTCCTAGGCTGACCTGGAACTCTGTTTAGCTCAGGCTGACTTTGAACTCATGACAGTTCTTGAGCTGCTGCCTCCAAAGTGCTGGGATTAACAAAAGTCATCTTGCCTGGTTCTGTCTACTTGCCTTTTAAACATCATATTTTATAAGGAATTGTTTTTATTGCATTTTATTATTTTGTGTGTATGTTTGCATGCATGGGTGTGTGGCACAGTGCACTTACAGAGGTGATTGAATAACTTTTTTTCTTTTGGAGACAAGGTCTCACTGTAGCCTTGGCTGGCCTGTATAACTCAGCGTGACCTGAGACTCAGAGATCCCTCTGCCTCTTCCTCCCCAGTGCTGGGATTTAAGGTGTGTGCTACCACACCTGGCTCTCAGAGCATAACTGGTTCTCTCCTTGCATCCTGTGGTTCTTAGTAATTGAACTCAGGTCATCAGACTTGATGGCCAGTACCTTTACCCAATGAGCCATCTCATTGTCTCCTTGTAAGGGATTTTTCTGTGCATCACCTCCTTCTTAAGCCAAGTGTCTCCCTCCTTATCCCTGTTCCAGAGTCATACCATGGGTTGTTTTTGTTTGATTTTTTTTTTGTAGCACTTTTGGTTTATTTATGTTGTTTTTATTCCTTGTAGAATACTGGATGATTTCCCTTAAAAGTAATAGCTGGGCTTAGTGGCTTATTTGCAACTGCTTCATTTATATATTTAAATCAAGCTTCTGGAAAAAAAGTATTTTACTAATACATTGATTGATTGAGAAGCATCTTACTATGGTGCCCAGACTCGTCTTGAACTTACGGGCTTAGGTGTTCCTCCTGCCTCAGCCTCCTGAGCAGCTGAGGTTACAGGCACGTATAACTATTCCCTACTTCAGTATTATATTTAGATTGTCATTTTTTAAAAAAATTTACTTTTTAGCAAATATACTTACTATTTTCTTACTGGTTTCAGAACTCAAACAAGGACCTAGTCCATCCTAAGCCAGCTATCTTATCAGTCTCCAGCCCTAGATCATTGATTTTTAAATAGGTTAGAACAACACAGAACAATGCATGACTCTTAAGCCTTCCATATTTTGAAGTAGTGTTTCAATTCAGAGATTTCTTAGTGGTCAGAGAATTGTTATCCTAGTTCAAATGAGACTAAGAATGAAAATAAGTATGAGTTAATGAAAATAAAATTTTCATCTTTTCCTAATCTCAATGTGTATAACACTGTGCTGTTTTTGTTTGTTTGTTTGTTTGTTTTTTTTTGCTGCTGTTGTTGTTTTCCTCATTTCTTTTTTTCTTGAGACAGTCTCACTATACATCCCTGGCTGAGCTCAGGCTGGCACAGAACTCACATTAAAGATCCCTCTGCCATGCTGGGATTAGAGGCTTGTGCCACTACACTCAGCTCGTCACTCTGCTTCCTAAGTTAAAGAAAAAGTGAGCTAATGTACAGTTTTACTTTGCTTTTATAGCCTAGGGTAGCTTTGAACTACTGATCTCTTGCCTTTTAGTTCAAAAGTGCTGGAATTATGGCTATGTACCACTGTTCTTGGCTCGATTCATTCTTTTCTTTTCTTTTTTTTTTTTTTAATTTGTTTTAAAAAAGGGTCTCCCTCTAGCCCCAGCTGGCCTGGAACTTGCTATGCAGACCAGGGTGGCCTCATAGAGATCTGCCTGCCTCTGCCTCTCAAGTGCTAGGATTAAGGTGTGTACCACCATGACCAGCTATAATTCCTGTGTTTTTTAAAAATTTGTTTTAATTTTATGTGTGTATTTTGCATACATGTAAGTGTACCACATGCATGCAGTACCTACGGAGACCAGAAGAGGGTATTGGAATGAATCCCTTTAACTAGAGTTATGAATGGATGTGAACCACCATGTGGGTGCTGGGAGCTGAACCCAGGTCCTCTAACACTGAGACATCCGCCAAGCCGTTATGATTCAATTGTGATAATTTAAAATTCATGTTATATAGGTAAAGAGATGAGCACTTCGTATATTCTTAGTAATTTTTACTATATATCTGAGTGGTTATATTAGTTGTCAGTAATGACAGGTGGAGTCCTTGGTCTCACTGAGTTTCTATGCTAATGAGACCGTTCAAAGCATAAAATGAAAATGTAACTCCCGTTTTGCAGAGAATTTAAACAGGAAGTGACTGGGTAGCCACTTTGGTTAGGGAATTCAAGAGAATTCTATAGCATATTTAATGTGAGACTTAATTGATATGAAGGAATAAGCTTTGTCAACACCGAGTGTAGATCAGTGGTAGAACATGTGTTTATTAGCATATATGAAGCCCTGGGTTCAGTCCATAGCATCGCAAGAACTAAATCAGAACAAACGAGGGAGAAAGAAGGAATGAGTCTAGTGCAAAGGATTTTACTTTTAAACTATACCAGTTGTAAGAGAATGAATAGACTATAACAGTAGAAGGAAGATTAGTGACAAACCAAAAATTAGTATAGGAGAAACTGATGGTTTCAGTTGGTTAGCTTAGATAAAGGAAGAGAAAGTTTTTTGATATAATTTAGAAGTCATTTAGAATCCAGTAAATTTTTAAAAAGTCATTTAGATAGTTTAAGGGAAAGAATTTGGTAGATTAGATTTAGGGCAGGGAAATGGTTAGGGAATATGAAGTATAAATTGCTAGTTTGAGGGGCTGGAGAGATGGCTCAGCAGTTAAGAGCACTGACTACTCTTGCAGAGGACCCGGGTTTGATTTACCAGCACCCACATGGCGGCCACGAACCATCCTTAACTCCAGTTCCAGGGGAATCCGAAGCCCTCTTCTCACCTCCACAGCATTGCACGACACATGTGCGCTCATATACATTACATACATGCAGGCAGTACACTTGTACACATAAAATAATAATAACAAAATATTTTTTAAAAATTGCCAGTTTGAGGTCTTATTATCAAGTAGTTTTGGAAATGCCTGTGCCTTAACATTTGAATAATCTACGTTGTCCACTCGATTGTCACTATAAAATTTAACTTTTAAAATCAAATTGGGGATAATAGTGTTCTCATGGTAGTGAGTGTTAAATGAATAGCAGATTAAACAATGCATGACACATAGGAAGTTCTTAATAAAAACTATTTGGTGCTTTTGTTATTGTCCCCACCTCCATTCCTAAGGTAGTGGAAATCAGTGATTATAATCTTAGACCTGGAATATAGACATAGAGTATAGTTTACAATAGTTTATTTAATAAGAATAGTATAATTAAGAAATGTTTACATAGCCACCAAAAAAATCTTAATCCTATGGAGCTGTATCTGTGAAGTAATGACTTGTACTGATAATACATATACACTGTTCTGGGGTTTTTTAGTATCAGTTCAATGCTAGTAATAATTCACTTTGGTTCATCATTAAGATATTTGTATTTGGATTAATTTTATTCAACATAAGTATTTTTTATTTTCCTTAAGCAAAGCAGGCTGTGTTGCTACTTTATAGGAAAAATAACCTGGTCAATGCTGTAAGTCTTAGGAATCTAGGGAAGAAATGTCAACAAGATAAGCTTTAGAGTACCCATTAATGCTATCTCTTGAATAATCCTGAGCATCCCTTAGAACGTGTGTGTGTGTGTGTGTGTGTTTGTGTGTGTTTGTGTGTGTGTGTGTTGGATAGAGTGTGTCTGTGCAAGCTACAGAAGAATTTGTTGTAGCACACAGTCTTAATTTAGTTTGTTTTTTGTTTGTTTTTTGTTTTTAAAGTGAACCAGGCTCTCATGTTGCCTAGCCCAGTTTGGCAGCAATCTTAACCATATAACTGAAATGGCACTCTCAGTCCTCCTGCCTCATCCTCCTGAGTTCTGGGAGAAAATGAGTGTGTTAACAGAAGTAGTCCACTGATACATAAACATACTCTAGAATTGGAAGATAGTATAATTTCCTCTCCTTTGGTGTAAACTGGGAAAGGACATTGTACCTCAGACCGGGATTCTCTTTTGCTTGGTGCTGTCATGCCCAGGGTGGCCTTGAATTCCTTGACTAAAGCCACTGTTTCCTATCCTCAGCTTCTCAAATAGCTGGTACTACAGGGGCTAGTAGACCCCTTGACTCTGTGGACTTTTGTTGTTTTTTTTCTTTTTACTGAATGTTGAACTCATGGCCTCCTATTTGTTTGGCTAGCACTCTACCACTAAACTTAAGCTACATTCCTTACCTTTGTGTATGTGTCCTCCATGCTACTCAAACTTTCCTCAGATAGTTAAGGATGAAGATGAAGATTGTCTTTGTTTCCAACTAGCAGTGAGTATAAACACTCAGCATTGTAATGGTTAGCAGAGTAAGCCGAAAGTGAAGTTTATGAATATTAGTCATTATAGCTGAGTTGATCATACCATATTCTTCATTTATAAGATATATAATCATGTGATTGTTTTTAAAGACTTGAGTTGTAAAACACGTAGTTTGTTACATTTTAAAATTCAACTTTCTTTCAGCCATCTTTAAATCCTGAATATGAAAGAGAACCAAATCAGAATAAATCTTTAGCTGCAGGTGTTTGGGGTAAGTGACTTTTTAATCTATTTTTAAGGGACAGAAAATGTTGATACCTGAAGTTTCCTTTTTAAAAAATATAAAGTAGGAGAGAATAACGCTTTCTCTCTTTTAATAATTGCTTTTGATGTATTTTACTACTGAAAGTAATAACCTTTAAAAGGAAGAGATTTGGGGTATGTTTACTTTGAAATACTTGATTTGCACATTAGTGACATTAAATGTACCCAATTTGATTTTTCTTTTGAAATGATTCTAGGTTAATTGAATTTTGAAGGTAGCCTGATAATCTCAAAATACCTGAAAATTTAGGCCAAATTTTTAGTTTGTTTTATCATTGAAATTTTAGTTAACTAGAAAAATAAGTATTTGTAGTCATATTGCAATATGAAATTAGTCTTTTTACATATGACAGTGTTTGTACATAGACTGTTAAAATAATTGTTTAGATTTACCTATGACTTAATATTTGAAATTTCTTGCTTTTTCAAAGCTTAATGAGAGTGTCTAGTGAATTATTCCCTTTTCTTTAAAACTGCTGAGAGTTTAATTTGATATCATCTTATAGAATAAACTGTACTCATAATACAAATTAAGAGATTTTAAAAGATTCAAGTGAAGTTTAAAATAATGGAAAATTTTATAAAATAAAATTTTACAAGATTTGACATCTGAAAAATAAGCTTGAACTTGATATGAAATTCAAAGTGCTCTATCCACTTTGAAACTTGTACACATACTCATTTGTAATTTTTAAAATTGAAAACAACCTATGAAAACAAAAGGATTGTGGCTTATGTTAACATACTAGTCCTAACAATAAAGGCATTATTTTAAACTTTGCCCCGTCTTATGATGGTCTTATTTGTATTTATGGGGTGAAACTTGGGAATTATTTTGTTTTCTTTTGAATCTCCCTCTTTATTTAATGGCTTTTTGAGGGTGGGGGAGGGGGTGGTCAGGCACTTTTATTAGAACCATGTAAATGGCATTGTTTTTTCTGTATTGCAAATTAGTATTTCTACCACTCTCCCCAGGCCTACACGCCCAGACACACACATACCCAACCAAAAAAATCTCCCAAGCTCCTCTCTTAGGTATGTTTCCTTATTATTCAGTTTTTCTGGGAACAGCTGATTGCATAAGAATATAGAATCACCTGAAAGGTGTTAAATAGAATCTCTAAGAAATTAGGAATAGTTTGGATTTTAGTAGAATGAAAGTAAACTTAAAAAAAAAAAAAAATCAAGAATGTCAGTGAGCATTTGTCATATAAAACTATAAGATACTATTGGTACTTATCCGTGGTTGATTTAATATGAGAAATGATTTGACTCAAAAATCTCAGAAATGATTTATAGGCAGAGGCATTTTTGGAAACGAGACTAAAATGTATTAATATAAAAATTTTGGTTTTGCTAGTTGAAAAGATGTTTAAATGGGAAGTGAACTCTTATGTGTTTAGTTAAACTGAGATGTGTTTCTGCATTAGAAATTAAAAAGAAAAAGAAACGGTTAATTGTGGAATGGCTAATTGTTAAATTTCCAGTACTTCCCATAGGAATACAATGAAACTTCATTGTAGCACACTTCACTATTCCTTTCTCATTTTACCCCCCTGGGTTCCCAAGTATGCTTTTCCTCATTGCAACATTTAGAATAGCTATGTTCCTGAGGAAGATGAGAGAATTTTAGGAAAGACTTCAATAGAACTTTTCTAGTGATACTTCTTTCCAGGTAAGCAAAAATTTACTAACAAAAATATAGTATGTTTATGAAAGAAGAAAACAATTTGTTCCCCAAACTATGACTTTGTTGATCATAAATTGGCCTATTCTTAACATAATACCCCAATTAAAAAAATAACTTCCAGAAAAGAAATTAAGCCATTTAAAATAAAGTTACAAAGGTTCAATTCTAGTTAGAATTCAGGATTTAGTTAACTTTATTGGAAACATCTTGATCTAAGCATATACTTTGTTAGTGTTTTTGTTTTAAACAGGATTATAGCTGTTTATACAAATGATTAGTGATCATTAATCTCTCTCCATGTTCTTAATAATATGTCTTAAATAGGAATTCAAGGTACTTCAATGTGTCATTGAGAATTTTAAAATGTTTGTGTTACTCAGTTACTTGGAGGCTAAGGAACAGAGAGAGAGATGAGTTTATATGTAAGCTGTTTGGGATGCAGTTAGTGGCTAGTCACATGTAAACTTTCAGAAGTCCTATTGGATGATGTTAGCAGCATATTATTGGTAGAACTTAAAACATGTAGTGCTTAAGATATGATGTAATGAAAACAATGCAGTCACTGAATTTATTAATGTAGTCTTTGGTTCCACATTTCTGTTTGTGTGTATTCTTTGATAATATGATGGTCTGCCCTGGTTTTTCCTCATATCTGGTACAGTATAAGCATAAAGGTTCATTACTAATATGTTTTGTTTAACCTTCTAAACCAAAGCAAATTAGTGACCAGCTTCAAAAAGAAAAGGAAAAAAACAAACAAACTTGACAACTCCAATATTACTGGCCCAAAACATACATATATAGAGAGAGACATAATTGCATTATACAATAAAGTAAATGATAGTAAAAATCAGTGAGGTTCTTTTGAGAAACCCTGATAATTAAAATTAGAGAAAGGGATGGGCAGCCTGACAATATTGATGTGTCATTTTGCTTGGGTATTTAAATTCCTTTAATATCTACCTTATTATCTTACGTAAATTTAACAGTGAAGTTTACGTGATTAAAAATAGTGCAGATCAAAACACGTTTGTTAAATAGGAACATTCAAACCCAGCAAAATACAGTGTCAGTCTTTCTAGAAATAATCTTCTAAAAAGAGATTTATTTTTGTGTGTGTATGTTGTGTGTCTGTGTCTGTGTGTATATGGATGTATGTATGTGCAGGTGGCTGCAGAGGTCAAAGCTGTCAGATACCCCAGGAACTGAAGTTGGAGGTGACTGTGATCTGCCTGATAGGGGTGCTGGGACCTGAACTCCAGCCCTCTGCAAGAACAGTATGGGCTCTTAAATCATTGAGTCATCTCTAGCCGCAAGAAATAATCTTTTAGCAGTTGGTTTTCATCTGTTAAACTTAGTATCCACAATAGAAAGTTGTTTTAATTACTTGATGTAGAATTTTTGAACCTGATTTATGGGTATTAAGAAGCTTTAAAATTGATTTAAATGCTATTAAGTTGAATGCTATTTACTTTTCATTTGTATACTTTTATGCATTTTATTCAGTGAAATTGACTCTTCTGTTAAGATAGGAATCTAAAGTAGTAAATGGGGTATGGTAGCCCTGGCCCAGTTTGGAAATATACTATAAGCTGTTGCTTTTTTGTTGTTTATTTCTGTTTGTTTTTTGAGACAGGATCTCCCTGTAGCCCCAGCTGATCTGAAGCTCACTGTGTAGACCAGGCTGGCCTGAATCTCCCAGAGATCCAACTGCCTCTGCTTCCCAAGTGCTGGTATTAAAGGTGTATGCCACCATGCCCGGCAACTAGAAACTGCTTCTCTGGTTCATTCAGATAGTATTTTTAGTTGGGGATGTTAAACATTTTGATAATAACTGACATAGGAATATCTTGGTTTCCATTTTTTCCAGAAATATAGAAGTTAAAATTACTGACTTTGGAATCAGCTAAATCTAGACACCAGTAATTAGAATTTTTACTTATTGGTTATTTAGATTTGAAAGAGATAGCTTTTAATATTTGAGTGAATTTCCTTCTCAAAAAATGAAAATGATCACAAAAGTATTAATGAGAAAAGTATTGCTTTTGTCTGTTATTCAGAAACCTTTATCATGCCAAAAGGTGTTTAGTCAGTGTCAGGTAATTGTTTTGATCACATCCAGTAAGTGAAAGGTAGTCTAGTTTTAGATTTATTAAAAGGCAAAAAATGAGGTTTGTGGATTTTATGCTAAAGAAAGTAGTGCTTAATGTAGTGTTAGATTGTGTATAGTATGGAAAATATAATGAAAGAAAAGATATTGAAGCAATGAATTGAGATGTCAGTTTTGTAGCCCATGTTAACTTCAAACTCTGAATCTTCCTGTCTCTGCTTCCTGACTCTAGTGTAGCAGTCTTCTAATTTGCCTTCTGAAGAATTGAGCCAGTTCCCCCTTACTATTGACTTTGTATTTAAGAAATAAAACACATTGTATGTTCATGACAAGAAAGTGATAAAGTCACTTACTAGAAGATTATAGTTATTTAGAGGAATAGAAGGAAATAATTTAAAAATCTAAAATTCATATTTACTTTCAGAATTCTTGAGCTTAAATTTGAATCTGAGACTACCTGTAACATGAGTTTGAGGTAATTAGCAACTTAGAGAAGGACATCACTGAAATAAGTTACTTTCTTTATCTAGGTGCTAAAGTTTATCATTAGTATATAAACTTATCTTTAAAAGAATAAGTACTTTTGGGGACTGGAGAAGTGGCTCAGTGTTTAAGAGTACTGGCTGCTCTTGCAGAGGCCATGTGTTCCTGTTCCATCATCCTCATGGTGGCTAATAACCAACCCTAACTCCAATTCCAGGGGATTTGTTGCCCCCTGCTGGCCTCCATGAGAATTGCATGCACATGGGAGACTTAAATATGTTGGCAAAACACAATGAATCCAAAAAAAATTTTTTTAAAGAAATATTTTGGGTTTTCATTAAATTTAATACTTGACCATTACATAAGCTAATATTTGAATCTAAAAGCTCATATACCTGGAAAATTGTGAAATAATTTGAAAATAAACTGTAGAAACAAATAATAAAACAGTATAAAATGAATGTAAATGATACAAATTAAATTATGCCTGTTGTGTCTTCCTTTACTTATAGGCAATCGCCATTGGTCAAGCTTCCTCCTCCCTTTGGGAGTATTTGACACAGGGTCTCACCCTTTAGGCTGAGTTGGCCTTAGAATTGCTCATGGAGGACAGAGGAGGATGTTAGGTGTCCTGTTCTGTTATTCTCTAAATTATTCTGTTTAAACAGGGTCTCTCAATGAACCTGGAGCAAATCTGGAGGCCAGTAAGCTCCAGTGATCCTCCTGTCTCTGTTCCCCACAATGCTGGGATTATAAGCACATACCAGCTTTTACATAGGTGCGAGGGATTTTTTTTTTAAATTTTTTTGTATGTGAGTGCACCCATGTCGTGCAACGCCTCAGAGGTCAGAAGAGGGCTTCAGATTCCCCTGGAACTGGAGTTAAGGACGGTCTGTAGCCACCATGTGGGTGCTGGGAATCGAACCCAGGTCCTCTGCAAGAGCAGTCAGTGCTCTTAACTGCTGAACTATCTCTGCAGCCCCGGTGCTAGGGATTTGAACTTGAGTCCTAATACTTTGGTAACAAGCACTGTTAACCACTGAGCCATCTCCCCAGCCTCTAAGAAAACTTTATTTTACAAAAAGTTACATTTGTTTGTTAAATTGATTATGTACTTATGTGTGCACTCACACTGTCACCTGTGTGTAAAGGTCAGAGGACAATTTTTGGGAGTTGGTTCTTTCCTTCCACCATGTGGGTCCCAGCATTGAACTCAGGTTGTCAGACTTGGTATCAAGTGTCCTTATTCATTGACCCATCTTGCCAGCCACAAGAAAACTTTTTTAAATGGGCAAATTTCTGTAGTTTATTCAGAATAGTTATATAGGATATAGACAGATCTTTTTATGTTTTATAGTTTTTTCTCATTTTCTTTGTTCTTATATGTTAGTCTAAAATTCCTGAAATCGTACCTTTCTAAATTGTTAATGTTTGGAAGATAGCATGCCTTTTCTCTTATTTCGTACAAGTTATTTAAACCTTAAACAATTTAAAGTGATCCTGAGACCGGGCTACTTTATATTTTACAGATGAAAAATTAACTTCTATGAAGTTATACAATAAATTAAATTAGAGATATTTGGATCCAGTATTCAGAATTTGATAATCATGTACAAAATCATTTTCTGTGTCATGATATTTAAATATGAATGATTAAAACTAGCACAACAATACTATATCTGCCTCTTCTTGCTCTAATTCCCTGTCATCTTTCTTTGAGTACTTTTGTCATCTCTTTGCTACTTATTTTTCTGCAAGTGATTTCTTAGGCTTCACCTTTCTTTATAGGATAGTCCATCATTCTTTGCACTGAGGACCTTTTGAAGAAACAGCCAAAATATTTATTGTTCCAAGGAGTCCAGTTTTAGGAAAGGTGAAATTTCTAGTCAGATCATTTTAGGCTTGAATATAATGAATGCTTGTTTATCTATTCTGTATCCCTTCTGCCTCCTGTTAGTCTTACTCCCTCCCACTTTACTTTGGACATAAAGTCTCAATATGTAATCCAGCTTGGCCTGAAACTTCTAACCCACTTCAACCTCCCGGATCCAGGATTTATAGGCCTGTGCCATAATACCTTCTTGCTTCTACTTTTAATCAGTGATTATGATTATTTGTGTCTAAAAATGGTATTACTTGTTTTTATATCCTTCATGTGAAATCATTTCTTTCTGCTTAAACACATAGGATTTTCTCAGTGAATTGTTTCAAAAAAATTATTTTCTTCCCTCCACCATATCTGACACTTTCAAGCCCCCAACCTTTGATATTTCAGAGTGGTTTTGAAGAGCCCTTCAGCTGTTACTAGATTACTCTTCATCTTTGTGTCATTCTAAACTGAAACTTTCTTCTTCACGTCTTCATCTAGGAATGTGTGGTGATCATTACTTTGTTGATAACCCTTCTTCTACACAGTTTATTTGGTTTCTTTCCTCATTATAGTAACTTTAATGTAAGAATCTATAAACGAAGAAAGATGGACTTAGATGTTTAGTTAGCTACATTGAACAAGAAGTTATCATTGTGATATCATAATTGAAATGTCTCAGTTTCAAAGCCTGAAGTATGAGATAATACTTTCAAAGTCATTACCGTTTGTTTTGTTCTTGTGGGCTGCAACTCCAATTCCTTGGTTTTAGATTTCTTTAATTTAGATTTTAAATTTTAGACTAAGATACTGTCACTACCTAGACTAAGATACTGTCAAGACTACCTCTCCCCCTCTTTTGATATGGAGTCTTCTTACTATGATGATGCCCAGGTCAGTCTGGTTCTCCTAGTCTCAAGCAGTTCTTACCATTTCATCCTCTTAAGTGCTGTCACTACAGGTGTGTGTCACCATGCCAAGCTTCCAGAACCTTGAATCGAAGAATGAAGTAGGGTGTTCCTTTTGGTTCCTTTTGGGGCCTCAGACTTGTCATCTTCTTGCCTTAGCTTCCATATCCAACTAAAGACTTTATTTTTAGTAGTATATTCACACTATTATCATCTTTTTGTCAAAAGTAATCATTGTAAAAATTTAGTATAATTTCTTCTTATTCATTCTCTAAGGTCTTCATTCCTATTTTTTGTTTTCTTCATTGTGTAATAGTTTCAGGGAATAGTATACATTGGTGATAACTTTTCTGTGTCCTTGTGTGCTTGAAGATGGTTTGCCCCCACCCCCCAAGCTATTACACCTTTTTAGGTAGCTAGAACACATGGAATGGTTGCCCTAGTAATTCAGTATGTATGTAATTTTTACTAAGATAAACCTTTTTTCATTTGTTCTAAGCCCTTATTCATCTATCACAGTAGTAGATCATCCCTCTGTCCCCCCGACCCCTGCTCCATTATCAGTTTTATCTTTTGGAGAGTTTGAAGTTTCAGATGAACTTAAAGTCTTTCTAGTTTCTCCATAGGACTCCTTATAGTTTTCTTGGGATGAAGCAGTAGAAGTTTGTAGTTTTAGGGCAGGGTATCACCATAAATATATACCCAGATAATCAATTCATAAAATACACTATGAATATTCTGAGCTAATTTAATTTAGACTTCATTCTCTGAAATTTTTGTCTGAGTTACCTATTCTGAACTGTCTACCAGTGAAACTGAAGCTTTCAGAAGTTTTGTAAGAGATGAAAGATACACTTGACTATGATAATTTTGTGTACGTATACTATGTCTTTGATTACACATGTAAAACTGATTAAATTATAGGAAGAGTTTTTCAAACTTTCAAACAGATGCCTTGAGAAAAGTATACATTTACTAGTTATTCCTAGTACTGTCTTTAGAAAACAGAATTGATTTGGTTGCCCTGATCTCAAATGATATCTTAATTATAATTAGATGGTAATCTAGTAGACATTTACAAATATTTGGACTGTGGGCCCTTCTTTGCTCACAGATTATAATGTTGTAAGTAGAATGAAAAGATTGGAAAAAAAAGGAAATTTGACTTTTTTAGAATAGGTAAGGAGAAAATAGAAATGCCTTTTATATTGTAAGCATTAACTCATTAGGATGAAATCTGCAGAATTTTAAAATTAGTAAATCAAAAATGTAGTATAAACTTTAATCTTGGTTTTATGGTTACGTCTACCTATATTCACCTGTATCACTAGACAATTGCCCAATTTTTGTTATGTTTCATAAGATTATGTTTTAGCCCCCTCCCCACAAAATGGAATATCGTTTGTGCTTATTTAGCTTAATTATTATTACTATTTTTTTTTCCAAGAACTAGCTGCTACTTTATGCTTAGGTAGGTTAATTTTTATTTAATTTTGAAATTCTGTATAACACTTGTTTGTCCTTTATTTATGCAGAATATCCCCCGAATCCTAAATCTAGAGCTCCAAGAATGCTGGTCATTAAGAAAGGTAATGCAAAAGACTTACAACTATCTGGATTCCCAGTAGCAGGAAACCTCCAGTCACAGCCAGTTAAGAATGGAACTGGTCCAAGTGTTTATAAAGGCTTAGTCCCAAAACCTGCTGCTCCACCTACGAAAGTAAGTTCTCAGTTGTTACAGAAACAGCTTTTTGGATGTCCCATTTGTGAATGGGCACTCCATAGTCACTTATTCTCTGCATTTTAACCAGTAATAGTCTCCATATGCTACAAAAAGAAGTTTCTGTAATGTGTAGAATAATCATAGAAGAAAAAGACATGAATTTGAGAGGGAGATGTAGGGGCAAAAGGAGGAGTTTGAGGGGGAAGGTGAATATGATGAGAATACATTGTATTATGTATAAAATCTAAGAAAGCAAATTTTGAATTGACATTAAAAATAGTTTTAACTTACTCTTTTAATGTATGAGTGTTGGGTCTGTATGTATGTAAGTGCACCATGTGCGTACCTGGTGCCCAGGGAGGCCAGAAGAAAGTGTTGAATCTCCTGAAATTGGACTTAGGGATGGGTGTTAGCTGCTATGTGGGTGCTGGGAACTGAACCCAGGTCTTCTGTAAGAGCAGGTAGTGTCTTTAACCACTGAGCCTTTGCCAACTGGAATTGACATTTAGTTATTTGGGGGAATTTTTTTAAACTTTTATATATTGTGTGGGATATTACTAAGGTACTGACTTAGAAATCATTGGCCTACTATGTACTGTTTATATAATTTCTGTTCTACTAAATGGACTAGGGCTGTTTGCTTAGTATATGGATTATACTAACTTGGTGCTCGGTTAAGTTTTTGAAATGTTCGTAAGGTTTTCTTGGGGGAAAAGTTTTGAAAATAATAGTGATTTAGTTTTTTAAAACCACTTTTTTCTTTTTCCTTTTTTTTTTTTTTTTCCTTTTTGGTCTTTTTGGTCTTTTTGAGACAGGGGACAGGGTCTCCCTGTAGCCCCAGTTGGCCTGGAACTCACAGAGATCTGCCTGCCTCTGCCTCCCAAGTGCTGGGACTACAAGCGTGCGCCACCACACCTGGCTGATTTAGATGTTTTTTATTGAATTTTAAACTTTGATTTTACTTGAAGAAAAAGATAGAAAGAGCCACATGTGGTGGCTCACACCTGGAATCCCAGCACTGTGAGATTGGGAGTTCTAGGGTAGTTTGGGGACTACAAGAGAAACAGTGTCTCTATAAAACAATAATAAAAAGCAGGAGGAACAGAGAACCATGTAGGAATGATGTAGTAGTATAACAATAATTGAACCAAATGTACTCGTCTTTTATTGTGTTCTCTTCTCTATTTTCTAAAATTTGGTAACTTAATCTTTGTCTTTTTCTTTAGCCTACACAATGGAAAAGCCAAACTAAAGAAAATAAAGTCGGAACTTCTTTTCCTCATGAATCTACATATGGTGTTGGCAACTTTAATACCTTTAAGTCAACAGCCAAGAATATCAGTCCATCAACAAATTCAGTAAAAGAGGTATGATATTTAACATTCCTTGAAGAATGTTATGTGTTTTAAAGTAAAAGACAGGGTCTTGCTGTGTTGCTCAGATTGGTCTAAGCTCCTGCCCACAGGTGGACATCTTTCCCCTGCCACCTGACTACAGGTTGTACCACCTTGCCCACTTGCTAAATCATAGTTTAGCAATACCAAAATATGTAAATTCATTCAAATCATTCATTAAAGATGAAATGTTTTAGTCTCTTCAAAAAATTTGATTCAAACTCTTCATTTTTGCTATTTTTTTTTTTGAGAAGTAGAAATACATAAAAATCCAAATAAAATTTCCTAGCTTTCTAGATGCATTCATTAGATTCTCTTTTCCCTCTTAATGAGACAGGGTCTCCCAGTAGCCCAAGCTGGCCTGGAACTATGTAGACCAGGCTGGCCTCTTTCTCATGAGATTGGCTTTCCTCTCTCTCTACTGCTGGGATTAAGGGTACCCATCACCATGCCTGGCCTCATTAGAACTTTGAAGGAAAGCATTAAGACAATTGCAATTTTGTTTGATGTTTGTGAAAGTTATACTGTAGAATTGAACCTTGACTGTTAATGAGGATTTGTTGTATAATCTTATTTTTGGGACTAATGGATATTTTATTAGTATTAACACTGAATCAGACATAGAGGAGGAAGGAGAGGTATATGTAAGTATTGATATCTCAAGTATTGTATTTTATTTTATTTGACCAGATTTTGAAACTCCAGACTTGGGAGTTTCTTGACTAGTCTTGAAACAAAGATAACTGGCTATATTATTATACCTGAAATTGCTTTGGGTCCCATATTAGAATATCATAACCATACATAAATTATATACAAATTGTCATTTGTGAAATCTTTGAGTTAAAAGAGAAAGACCAATATTCCTAATTGATTTATTGTATTAGATTAGATGTAACACACAGATATTAATGTCATCAATTGAGCCTTATGGTTTATTTCCATGTATTTAAAATAAAACACACATTCCCTATAACAAAGAGTTCTTAATACTGTTTTTTACTGTGTTCTACCACCAAAAGAAAAAAAGAAAAACGGACTCTAATTAATATCACCCCTCCCCCCAAATCTTCTCTGGGGAAATGCAATACGAGTCTTTCGTGTATAAATAATTATTGAACAGATATTATTTAAGATGTTTTTTGAAAACCAGCATTTTGTAATAGGGTTTGAAAAACAGCTTTTCTGTGGTATGCCTTAGAAATACTTAAACAGTTCTAATGTAATCTATAAAATAAAGTCTTCATTAAAGGTTGAAGTGTTAATCTGACCTTCATTATCTTGGTATAAAAAAATATTTTTGTTTACTGGATGTGGTGACACAAGCCTTTAGTCCCAGCACTCCGGAGGGAGAGGCAGGTGAATCTTTGTGAATTCAAGACCAGTCTGGTCTACACAGTGAGTTCTAGGCCAGCTTGGGGTACAGGGAGACTCTTGTCTCAAAAAGACCAAAAAAAAATTATTGTGTTGACCCATTTAGTAGCAGAGAAAAATACATAGTGTTACAGGTATACTTTGAATAAAATCAATTTTGCATTGAAAATAAAGGTAGAATATGAAGTTGTGATAGTTGTGAACGTTATTTTGGCATTAATTCCCTTGGTTTCGTATTTATCAGTATCTCTGAATTTCCTATTAGAGTAATCGCTCAAATTCCTCCTCGCCTGTTGACAAACTGAATCAGCAACCTCGATTAACCAAACTGACAAGGATGCGCACTGATAGGAAGAGTGAATTTTTGAAAGCATTGAAAAGAGACAGAGTAGAAGAGGAACATGAAGACGAGAGCCATGCTGGCTCAGAGAAGGTAATTGAATTTGCAGCAGTTCTTTTTATGTGTCTGAGTGTATTGCCTGCATGTATATAAGTGCACCCATGTAGTGCAGTGTCCATGGAGATCAGAAGAGGGCATTGGATCTCCTGGAACTGGAGTTACAGACGGTTGTTAGTAGCCATGAGGGTTTTGGGAACCCAACCTAGGTCCTCTGCAATAGCAGCCAGTGCTCTAAAGTGCTGAGCCTTCTTCAGCAGCAGTTCTTGATTTGACATTAACATGTCTTTGAATCACATGGGCAAATATTTAGAATCTTGAAAAAATTCTAATCCAAATTTCATCTCTAATCCTGCTCCTATAAAGCAGGTTCCTGTCTTCTCTAAGTGGATATTCCAGGTCTTAACAAAGCAGTGGCTGACCTGGAACTCACTATGTAGTTGAAAATGAACTTGAACGTTTTATTCTGCTTCTACCTTTAGAGTGCTGGACAGGCATGCACTATCACACCTGGTTTTGGCAAAATTACGCCTGATGAATAATGTATCACGTTAAGAGTACATGCTAACTCTGTACACTTTTTCAAAAAACACATGAGGGAAATGTACTTGATGACTTTTTTTGTTCTATTTAATCAGTTGATTTCCTTTACAAAATTAGAAATGAGCTCTGCCATCTGGTTGGTTTCAGCTATGAGGAGCCTCAGCAGGAAATAAGAATAGTGAGATGGGGGCACCTAATCCCTTGGTTCTCTTCCTCTCAGTCACTGTGGTTTATGTTCTCCTGCCAGCAGAATACTTTGTTAATGGATTCCCTTCCTTTTGATGCTGGTTTCCCTTGGTTTCTTCCACTTTCACTGTTGGTGACAGCAGCTTTATGGGTACTCATTGGGGGTGCTCTTACTCTCAACATTTGTTGTTGTTTTTTTTAATTAGTTTATTGTATTTTTCATATCAGTGAGTGTATTGCCTACATGTTTGTAAGTGCACCCATGTCATGCAATGACCTCGGAGGTCAGAAGAAGTTGTTGGATCCCCTGGACCTGGACTGGGTGCTAGGAATTGAACCCAGGTTCTCTGCAAGAGGATTCCATGTCCTTAACTGCTGAACCATATCTCCAGCCCCACATGTACACATTTGTAAATGGACCTTCAGTAATTTTGGCTGTGAATTTCAAAAATTCCCTTTAAAGAACGTTAGGTAGCCAGCCAACCATTTGTCTACGTGGTTTCCTTTCTCAGGTAGCCTTTTACCATTCTATATTTTGCATTACCTATGCAAAAATACATTCTTTTGAAGTGGTAGTACAAGAATGCCTTCAATTCCATTAATTCCCAACAGTCAGAAGCAAGTAGATCTCTGTGAGATCAAGTCCAGTCTGGTCTACATAGCAAGTTCCACACCAGTTGGTCATGCAGGTAGATCCTCTCTCATGCACAAAATTCGAAAATAAAACATCTTTTGGAGACAGCGTCTTATGTCTCCCAAACTGAGCTTGAATTTCTGGTCCTTTAGCTTTAACATCTCAACGAAATGATAAAATTAACAGGTGTGTATTACTGTGCCTGGTTACAAATATTTTTATGTATTATTTATTTATTTTTAATTCTGTCTCTGGGCTCAGTGTCATAGGCTTATAATCCTAGTACTCTTTAGACTGAGACATTGAAGATTGCTTTAAATCTGAGTTCAGCCGGGACTGTAAAGCATCAGAACTGCGTACTTGTCTTAAAAAAAAAAAGGACCAGAAAGTTTTGAATATTCTGCCTATCTTTATTTCACATTCTTGCGAGAATGCCTGTGAAATTTAATGCTTGCAAATACTACATTTATGTACTTTTTCGTGAGAATCTAGCCAGTTTGTACTACTTTATCAGTAACTGTTTTTTAGAACTCTTTGCTTTTAAACTCTCTAAAAATCAGGATGAAGACTCGTTTAATTTGCATAACAGCAATAGTACTCACCAAGAAAGAGACATAAATAGAAACTTTGATGAAAATGAGATTGCACAAGAGAATGGCAATGCCTCAATGATTTCCCAACAGATCATTCGGTCTTCAACCTTCCCACAAACTGATGTTCTTTCCAGTTCACTTGAGGCAGAACACAGGTTAGTAATTATTTTCACTTTTCCTCTGGCATTTTCTGTATTCAAGATATTATTATAGAGTTCTTATATGATTAATTGGTTCCTTTTTTTCGTCTCTACAGAACTCAGGTTGTCATATATTTTAGGCAAGCACTTTTCCACTTTGCTCTACTCCCAAACCCCAATTTATTTTACTTTTAACATCCTTATTAAAAACAAATTTCACCTCTTTTTAAGTGGATAGATGAATGATTTTTAATAGATTCACAGTTGTGTAATTTCATTGCAACATAATTTTAATAAATTTGAATTTAATCATTTTCACTCTGACCTAGGTAATCACTAATCTGTTTTCTGTCTGTATACTTTTATGGATATTGATACCAGTGAAACCATATCTGCTCTTTTTGTTTGGCTTTGACTAAGCATATTTTTCCTTTCTGCTCTAGCATGTCAGTACTTTGTTCTCTTTTTATTGCTCAGTAGTAAGTACACTATATAACTGTACCACTTTTTAATTCATCAATTAATAGATACCAGTTGTTTCCACTTTTATTTGTTTGGAGATAGGGTCTCCCTGTAAGCCCTGGGTGACCTCAGGGAATTTTCAAGTCTGTGTCCATCCCATGCCCCCCCCCCCCATCTTGAAGAACACTGAGGCTGTTGCCTCTCTCAGCTTTATTTCCATGGGTTCTTGGGATTGATTTGAACCCAGGTCTTCAAGCTTGCATGGTAAGCGTTTTATTCACTGAGCCATTTCTCCTGGCCTCAGTCATCTGTCTTTGATTATGGCCATTCTAATGAATGTGAAGTGGCATCTTTCTTTGTGTGACATTTTTGAAGTGCAGTTCTTAATAACTGATGATATCAAAACCCTTTGCCCCCTTTTTTTTCTGAGGTAGGGTCTCCCTCCAGCCCTCACTGGCCTAGAACTCACTATGTAGACCAGGTTGGCCTCAAACTCACAGAGATCCACCTGCCATTTCCTCCCAAGTGCTGGGATTAAAGACATGTGCCACCTCACTGGGTCAGTATTGAAATCTTTGTCTTTTTGAGATAGAGTCTCCCTGGAGCCACAGCTTGCCTGCAGCTTGCTATGGCTGGCCTCGATCTCAGAGGTCTGCCCATCTCTGCCTCCTGAGTGCTGAGACGTGGGCCACCAAGCCTGGCTCTGGTATTGAAATCTTTTAATATGTTTATTGGCCATTTATATGGCATGGTTGGGAAAAAAAATACCTATTGTAATACCTGTTTTTAAAACTCATAGTCATGAAGCTGTGAAATTTCCTTATTTTGTATATAAATGTCACCCACACATTCCTTTATTTCCAGTCCTTTATTTTCATTAGGTATCTAAATTCTAGAAGAGATTTTTTTTTTCATCTTGTTCATTCCTAAATTTAATCACCAAGTATAGTTGGTACTGAAATTTGTTGTGTGCTTACATTTACATTTCTCTTTTTCCATTCTCTGTGTTGTTTTTACTAGTGGTGCCTTTTAAAGGTTGAAACTTAAATGAAATCCTGTTTATCAGTGTTTTCTTATACCACTTATATGATGTGAGATAGTCCAGATTTACCTTTCCTCATATGGGTATCCTATTTTTGTAATACGTGATTTATATTTTATTAGATTCACAAGCACATTGTTTCCATTTTTGTAATCCTAAACTTCAAATTTTTTTTTTTAATTTTACATGTATGAGTGTGTTGCCTTCATGTGTGTAAGCGTACCCGTGTTATTCAGTGCCCTCGGCGGTCAGAAGAGGGCATTGGATTCCCTGGAACTGGAGTTACAGATGGTTTTAGCTACCATGTGGGTGCTGGGAATTGAACCCAAGTCTTCTGCAAGAGCAGTCAGTGCTCTTAACCCCTGAGCCATCTCTCCAGCCCTGTTTTAAGCGTTTTTAACACACTAACCACATAAATAGTTTAGTTGCAGAATTGAAAAGTATTTAATTTTAGAGAAGACTGATTTTGTTTTCTTCCTAATGATATATAAAGAGTAGCCTTTTCTTTTTCTTATTAATTTTATTTTCTGTGTTACGAATGTGTTGCCTGCATGTATGTACATCCATGTCCTACAATGGCCTGAGGAAGCTAGTAGAGGGTGTCTGATACCCTGGAACTGGACTTAAGGACTGTTACATGCTTTTATTATTACACATTATGCTATGGTTAATTTATTGATTTTTTTCTTTCCCACTAAAAAATTGTTTAACTGGGACTAGAATTAGTATAGAATGATGCTTGTTTAATAGCTGGCTGACTCTTTGTAACCTTTTTTAATGAATCTTTTGGGGGAACTTTGTTATATCTATCATGGAATAACCTCTGTAGACATACCTATAGTTCTAGCCTTTATTTTCATTAGGTATCTAAATTCTAGAAGAGATTATTTTTTTCTGTCTTGTTCATTCCTATATTTAATCACCAAGTATGGTTGGTACTGAGATTTGTTGTGTGATTACATTTGTTAGATGAACAAGTGAAATATAAATTCCAATATTTTTCTAACTACATTGTAGAACTGTATTCATTTTGAGGGAATATTTCTATTTGACTTTTTATCTCGTTTAAATTTTTTTTTTTTTTTTTTGGTGCTTTGAGTTGAACCTGGACACACACACACACACACACACACAGCACTAAACGCCCTTTTAACTTTTTTAACATTCTAATTTTTCTCCGTTTCACAAATGCCATTTAATAAAAGTTATAAATCTTTATAAATCCTGTACCTTTCTGTATTGACTTGTTCATTTATCTCTTCCTGTGATTATTTTTGTTTTCCTTCAAAACATTTCCTTTTCTGCTCATATATAACTATGAGAATATAAATATTTGTTTCAATTTGCAGTATTAAGTAGTTTAATTTATTGGGCTAAAATAAATATGAATGCTCATTTTATGAGAGTTAATATAAAGACTAACTGTAACTCTAGTATTTTACTCCATTTTTTTCATCTATTCGTTCATTGAATCCATTCTTTCTTATGCTTCACGATATATGAATCCTCTAAGTATGTTCTGCAGTGCTGGCCTGGTAGTCATGAATTGCCTATGCTCGGATCCATCTTGAAATGCCTGTTGCTACATCAAGTTTAAAAGATAAAATTATTGGAAATTATCACCTTGGTTTATATACTTCCAGGGCTTGATTTCATCCCATGCCTTCCTGGTTGTTGCGTTTTTTTTGTTGTTGTTGTTGTTTTTTTGTTGTTGTTGTTTTGCTGAGAGGTCTGTTATTCTGGTATGTATTCCTCTGTATGTGAATTGGAGTTTTTCTCTTGCATCCTTTAACATTGCTGTAGTTTTAGAATCCTAATTATAATGTGTGTCTTAGATACATTCTCTGGTTATGTCATTTGGGGTTTCTTTGGCCTTTTGTGCTTTAAATGCTCATTCTAGTCCCTGTATTTTGGAAATTTTTTGCCATAATTTCATTGAATAGATTTTCTGTATCTTTACTTTGTATTTTGGTTCTTTGTACCTATTGATTTTTAGGTTTGGTTTTTATCGTGTGCCAGTGCTCTTGGAAGTGGAAGTTAAGCAGGCATGCGTGCTTGGTGCTTTCTTGCTTACTTATTTCCCTTTTTGATACCCATATTTCCCAGATCCAGTTTTCTCTCCTTGGTTTTTTTTTTCTTTCCTTCCCTGTATAGTCTGTTGGTGATGCTTTCTATTATGTTTTTCACTTGATAGAGCTTTTCATTGCCATCATTTGTTTGTCCAGGTGTACTGCCTCCCCCGCAAAGTCTCAGTTTCCTTTTCTTTTCCCATCCACTTTACTTTCTTCCTGAGTTGATTTCCTTGTTCATTCACCTGCTTGTTTGTGTCCTCTTTGAAGGCATTGAACATATTTTTATAAATATACTCGTATACTTTGTCTAACATCTTCATATCTTTGGATTTGGTTATTGAAGACTTAACGTGTTCTGGAAGAGTTATGTTACCCTTTTCAAGTTTCTTGTGATTCTGTGTTGTAATTTATACATCTTTGGGGATAGATATATATATATTCCACTTTTATTTGAGTCTCTTATTGAACAGTTTTTACTTAAGGCCTGAATTCTCAGTACCACACAGAGAGGAGATAAACCACTTTCAGCTGCAAGAACACTGAACTAAACCAAATATAGAAATATACTTTTAAGTTGATTAATGCTGTCTACCTTGCCACCAGTGACTAAAAAGAAAATGACAAAGGTTATGAGACATGTTAAGATGTTTAAAAATTAATTGTATTAAAAGTAAAAATAATAATGGATTGAAATAAAGGCCAGGGAGAGGAGAGGAAGAATTTGGGTTTAATTAAAAGAAAAGCATACAGAAGACAGGAGGTGAATGTTAGGGAGGGAGAACAAAAGCAAGCAACTCCAAAACAATTCAGTAGCACCAGGAAGAAATATATAAGTAAAATTAGATATATAACAAAAAGAAATAAAAACAAAAACTTACAAGTAAATGGTGTGTGGGCGGGGGGCACTAGGAACCGGAAAATATTGAGCAAGTTCTTTCTAAATTCTCTAATATTGAAGTCTGTTGGGTGGTAGGAATGATCATTTGAAGTTGTAGACTTCTGTTTTATTCTATTCAAAGTGGTGCTGAGTCCATAGTGGTTGAGAGGCAAGCTGCTCAGTAGTGCTTAAAAGTTCTGCAGTGATTTTTAAGGTGTTCTCTTCCTGTGTATGAAGAGCCTCTCCTGACCATTTTTTATTTTGTAGTCTGTGAACCTGACAAGTTTTCACTCACTCTGTCGAGTTTGTAAACCTTCGGGTTGCTAATGTTTAAGCCAAAGGATTGTGCTGAGGTAGGTGGAACACTGAGATATGTTACTGGAGGACCTCAGTGCTTTCTAAACTCGCTCAGTATTATTCTCTCTCTCCTCTCTCTCTCTCTCTCTCTCTCTCTCTCTGGGGGGGGGGTTGGGAAGGCTGCAGGAAGTGTCCACTGGACCTGTGCTTTTGATTTAGAGTTCTTAATCCTACAACCAGTCACAAGACAGATACCCTGCTAGCTTCAGGGTTAAAGCTGCACAGTGACCTCTGGTTCTGGGTTATCAGTCTGAATTTATCCTGCTCTTCTTCGTCAAAAGTGAGTGGTATCATCAGTGATTAAGGGACTGATGGAGACTCTTGCATCCTGAGCTCAGTGATTATGTGTCCAGTCTAATTGTTTCTTTTTTTAATTTTTTATTTTGAGACAGGGTCTCCGTGTAGCCACAGGTGACCTGGAGTCACTATGGAGACCAGGCTGGCCTCAAACTCACAGAGGTCACCTGTCTCTGCCTCCTCAGTGTTGGGATTAAAGGCATGTGCCTGACTAATTGTTTCTTGTAGCCATCTCCCACCCAACAACTGTGTCTGTGTCCCTAGGCTTGTGACTTGTGATTGTTCCTTGTTTTCAGATCCCTAGGGTAGCTTAATCTCAAGTAATACATGCCCTTTCAAAGTTGGTACCCTTTGAAGTCTGCAGAATACAACATAATAACTTTTCCAGTGTTAACTTGTCTCAAAGGTGTTACCATATCCCCTAGCTGATGTAAGACATGAGAACTTTGGCATGTCTTGTGGCGTGGCCCAACTGTCTTTTAAACCAGGGCTGCCTTGCTTACATTATAGAAGTCTTCCCTTCCCCCTTAAGTAGAGGCAGGGCAGATAGTTTCCTTGTTTCTGTTGCTTAGCCATTCTTTTTTTTTTTTTCTTGGACTTTCCAGATGTCCTGTGATTTCCTTAGATGCTTTCCCCCTCTATCTTTAGTATATTGTCCAGATTTATTGTCCATTCTTTGTTTCTCTGATTGTTCTTTTTTTAATATATATTTTTAAAATTTTATGTGTATGCATATATTGCCTGCATGTAGGTAAGTGCACCCGTGTCTTGCAGTGCCCACGGAGGTCAGAAGAGGCTGTTGGATCCCCTGGGACTGGAGTTACAGACAGTTGTTAGCTGCCATGTGGGTGCTGGGATTCAAGCCTGGGTCTTCTGCAAGAACAACCAGTGTTCTTAACTGCTGAATCATCTCTCCAGCCCCTCTCTTATTGTTCTTGATCCTGGCATCATGTAGAAGTTGATTCTAACCTGCCATCCTTGCACAGCTTCTTCCAATCCTCATGTATCAACTTAAATTCTTTCTTCCTTCCAGCCATTGTATGGGCATAATTTGTGAAACTATTTAGCTTTTGAGCAAGATTTTGTTTCTCACTGCTTTAGAAATCATGCTGGTATGTTTGTGTCTTTGACATACTTATATGTCAGGGGCAAAATTTGTGAAGTGGCATACGTTATTTAATCAGTTATTGCTGTGATAGCCCAAAATGTTCTAATTTGCATTCTCAGTGATCATTTAAATCTTTCTAATCATACAGTTGGAAGACCTATAGAAAAGGGGCATTATATCAATCAACTGGTTTAATGATGGTAAAGATTTGTTCTTTTAAAAGAAATATATAGTCTGGGCAATAAAATTATATATATATTAGCTGTAGAATATATTTGTTAAGGCTATAGTAGGAGGCCAGACTTGGTTGGTACATGCCTGTAATTCAGCAGCACTAATTTGGTCTTTTTTTTTTTTTTTTTGTCTTTTGGGGCGGTAGGGACTCCCTAGGCTCAGTCTACCTGGAAGTCATTATGTAAACCATGGTGGCCTCGATCTCCCAGAGATCCATCTGCCTCTGCCTCCCAAGGGCTGGGATTAAAAGGGGGCATCACCACGCCCAGCCCTTTTTTTTTTGAGAAGGGGTCTCCCTGTAACCCCAGCTTGCTTGGAACTCACAGAGATCCACCTACCTCTGTTTCTGCCTCCTGAGTGCTGGGATTAAAAGTTCAATACCTACTAATTTGGGAGGCAGTAAACCAAAACCTGTTTCCTATTTGCTGTCAGTAATCAAGTTATTTTAGTTATGGGACCATGATCCTTAATGAAATATGAATAGCACCTTAATGTGTATTTTTGGGGGGTGGGGTCTTTTTGAGACAGGATCTTCCTGTAGCCCCAGCTGGCCTGGAACTTACAGAGATCCACCTGCCTCATGATTCTGAGTGCTGGGATTAAAGGCATGTTCCACCACTCCCTGTAGGACCATGCTAAATTTTAATCAGGGCTCTTGAGTACTAATATTCTTTGAGATTCATTGGAAAAAGGTATGAAAATTCATAATAATGCAATATATAATCTGCAGGTTGAAAGTTGAGTAAATATAGAGATGATGGAACTATTTAAGGAATGCAAACAAACACTTGCCAGACAAATGGCCTTAAAAGAAGTACAAACTTTTACGTTATTGCCTCGGGTAGCATGCTTGTCCAACTAGTGAAAAATGATTGGTACCCTGTCTTTTCATAGCTCAGTTTGCTTAAAATGGTAGTATTTTCTTTAAGCCTTGGGGAGAAAAAAATATAACTGCATTAGTCATTTTTGATTATTTAGAACTTTAAATTATTTTTCTGTTATGGAATATAGTGTCTCAGATTGGCATTAAGTATTGAGGATAATGATTGGATAATACCCAATAAATATATGTAGAAGAATCAGTTACAAAATGCAAGATAGTGAATCTGTCCCAGCATTTTTTTTTTTCCAAAGGAGAAACCTAATGAGTAGCCAAGAAAATATTTGATTATGGTGGTATTGAAGAAAATGGGAAGGAGCATTGCTATTAATTATTTTTAGCTCAATAATTTACCACATTTTATTTTTGCCTCTATCACAGGTTTTCAGCCTAGAGAGCCTTGACCCTAAATATTAAGTAATTAGGCAGTTCATTCTTTTATTTCAATTTAAATTTTTGTGAGCCTCATATATTTTGATCATATTAGATCCCCTCTCATATTTGTATCCCCTTTCTTTTTTTAATATTTTATTATTTTTATTTTATGTGTGTGAGTGTATTGCCTGCATTTGCATAAGTGCACCCATGTTGCGCAGTGCCCTCAGAGGTGAGAAGAGGGCATTGGCTCCTCTGGAACTGGAGTTGTAGACTACTGTTAGCTGCCATGTGGGTGCTGGGATTCGAACCTGGGTCTTCTGCAAGAGCAGCCAGTGCTCTTAACTACTCTTAACCATCTCTCCAGCCCCCTGCATCCCTGTTCTAATGCCCCACTCTCTCTCTCTCTCTCTCTATATATATATATATGCATATGTAATATATGATAGGATCTCTCTCTACACACACGCACACACACGTGTGTGCGTGTGTGTGTGACTGAATCTCCCATCCCAGCAGTCATCTGTTGCCAGTAGTTCCTAGGTCAGGTTGGCATTTCTTTCCCACTTCCTCATGTCTATACTGGGATTTTGTCTGGCTTGAGCTTATAGGGACATGTCCTTGCTATCACTATTACTGTGAGTTCATGAGAGTTACTGACCAGCTATCTGGAAAACTGTTTTCTTGTGGTTTTCCACCTCCTCTGGCTCTTAGAATCTTTCTGTGCCACCCACCTCACCCCCCTTCTGCAGTGATCCTTGAGCCCTGGGAGGCAGAAGTTTGATATGTGTCCTATTCAGGGATAAGCACTCTTCAGCCTCTTAATCGCTGCACGTTGGTCAGTTGGGGTTCTCTGTTAATCACTTTCTGTTGTATATGGGCGCTTCTATTTTGAGAGTTAGGAGATGTGTGAATTAAAGCAGGTTCAGGAAACTGTTCAGATTTGGGGATCCAGAAGGGTCCTCCAGTTCATTCTTTTTTGCTGTCAAGCATGATTTACTTGATTAGTTACTTTTCAGAAAGATCATTCAGGAAATAAACTCAAAAGTTCTTTTGTGTACGTTGTGAACTTTGTGCAGTGGATTATGGATCACATTTTCTTGTATATAGCATAAGTGGAATTACCCTACTCAGATAAAGCTCTAAATTAAACTTAATTTCCTCCTTTTTCAGACTATTAAAGGAGATGGGCTGGCAAGAAGACAGTGAAAATGATGAAACATGTGCGCCCTTAACTGAGGATGAAATGAGAGAATTCCAAGTTATTAGTGAACAGGTAAGAAAATCTGAGCTATTCTGATTTTCTCTTAAACAGCCCTTCCTTAATTAGAACAACATAAGTATAGATAATGGGGGTAGGGGTAGGTTATGGTTTTACTTAGGAATTTATTAGGCATATTATGGTAGGTCAGAATTAGAATTGGCTTTGTTTTAAACAAATCTGTAATGACTTATTGTGTGTATATGGTGTCTAGGTAAAAAACCATCTGTAACTCCCAGTTCCAGGGGATCCAATGCCCTCTTTCAGCCTCAATGGGCATTGCATGAGTTTTTATTATCCAGATCTCTGAGATTTTGGTTATTGGTTTGACATGGGTGACAAATTTAATAGCTTTTAATTAATTTTGCCTTTGATCCTTTTGCAAAAGAATATTTAATAATCTAAGACACTGTATTTTGGGTCTCTGAGTTTCACTTTTGAAAGTATTAAGAAATGTTCAGTAGAACATCAAAAAGTTATTTTTCTAAATCTATTGTAGATTTTTTAAATGTTCTGGTCAGGTAGAGCTGATTTTCTATGCAGAGATAGTATGGTTGATGCTGTAATCTTCAGAAATACTTCCTGAGTGTTTTGAATGATGAAAGCTTTCAGGAAAGCAAGTCATAATAACTTGATAAATTGATAGTGGACTTTATTGTTTTAGCTTAAATTTTTTTGAGTGAATTTAATCAGTATTCCCTCCATTGTATTTTTTTAATTTTTAAAAGATTTTTTAAATGTATTTTTATTTTATATGTTTGAGTGCATGCATGTTGTGTACCCTTGAGTGCTTGCATGCATATAAGTGTGCCCTGCATTGTGCAGTGCCCATGGAGGCTTGAAGAGGGCATCGGATCCCTGGAATTAGAGTTACAGGTGGTTATTAGCCGCCATGTGGTGCTGGGAACTGAATCAAGGGCCTCTGCAAGAACAGTCAGTGCTTATAATGACTGAACTCTCTAACTCCTTCTCTTTTTTTGGGGGGTGGGGGTGTCTTTTTGAGATAGGGTCTCCCTGTAGCTCCAGCAGGCTAGTGTAGAACAGGTTGGTCTCGATCTCACAGAGAACCTCCTGTCCCTGCCTCCCAAGTGCTAGGATTAAAGGCATGTGCCACCACACTCAGCACCCCTCCATTGTATTTTTAAAAGTTGGTTAAAAACACACTAACTTAACCTTTTTTTTTTTTTTTTTAATTACATACAGCTCAGTGGCTTTAAGTATATTCATACTGTTATGTAACCACCAACACTATCCATCTTCAGAATGTTTTTCATCGTCCCAAATGGAAACTACCATTCTGCTTTCTGTGTGAACTTGTTGATTTTTCTATACCACATATAAATGGAATCATACATTATTTTTGTGATGGTCTTAATTTCATCTAGCATTATAACCTTAAGGTTTATGTCTGTAGCATGTCTTGGAATGATCTGGTTTTAAGATTATTACTGCATATTGTGAATGTATCACATTTTATTTATCCATTCATCTCTATCAGTTGACACTTGGGTTGCTTCTACCTTTTGACTACTGTGAATAATGCTGCCTTGAAAATAAGTGTGCAAATTCTTGCTTTCAATTTTCAGGTGTTGGGAGGGGGGAGTATATATTTAACAGTAGAATTGCTGCTGAAGAAAAGTTGAGCCAGTGAGATAGCTTAGCAGGTCAACTTACTTGCCATACACCTGACAACTTGAGTTTGATCCTTGGCATCATCAAGGTGGAAGGAGAGAACTTATCCAAGTTGTCCTCTGACCTCCACATGTGTGCCGTGGCACACATACACTTGCAATGTGCGTGTTTGCATATACACAGTCAATACATACATACGTACATACATACAAATTTTTTTTTTTTAAGTTTTAGGATTGGCTGGCAACCTTAATTTGATCCCCAGGACTCACGTAGGAGAGAACAGTGTCCTTAAAGTTTTTCTCTGACCATCACAGGTACACCTTGGCACATGTGTACCTATATATTCACATAATAATATGGAGGATTAGAGAGATGGGTCAGCAGTTAAGAGAGCATTTTCTACTCTTATAGAGGACTCTGGTTTGATTCTCAGTACCTACTTCATGCATTTCCCAGCCATCTGTAATTCCAGTTCCAGGGGCTCTGACATTTCTACCAGGTACCTGGCATGTATGTGGTTCACATCCATGTGTGTGTGGCATTCACATATACACATAAAAATGAATAAAAACTTAAAAACATAAATGTAATTTAAAGACAAAGTTTTAGAGGGACTGCCATACTGTTTTCCACAGGGAATATACCATTTTGTATTCTCTCTACCTATAGTGTATAAGAGGTGTGTCTCTTAGGTGATGCTATATCTAGTTAGGTTGATAATAATGATTAACAGTCAGAAGTATCCTTTCTCCAGTTTTTATTGAAGACTACCCTTTCCATTTCAGATGGTCCAGGCAATGGCTAGTTTGATCAATAGATAAGGGTAGTTGCTGCCAAGTCTGGTAACTTAAGATTTATTACCAGAACCCTATGGTGGAAGGAGAGAACCAACCCTCACAGGTTCTTCTCTGACCCCTACCCCCACCCCCCAATACAAAGTTTTCTAAAGCAAATGAACGAATAAATAAATGTCTAGGCACTCAGGCTGAGTATCTGCAGATACATACACAAGGGTTTCTTTCTGTTTTAGGTAGGTTTTTTTGTTTTTTATTTTGTTCTTTTTGTTTGTTTGTTTTAATTTTTATTGCTGGGAGTGGTGGCGTACGCTTTTAATCCTAGCACTCCGGAGGCAGAGGCAGGTATATCTCTGTGAGTTCGAGTCCATCCTGGTCTACATAATGAATTCCAGGCCAGCTGGGGCTATATGTATGAGTGTATGCCTGCATGTGTGTAAGTGCACCTGTGTCATGCAGTGCCCATGGAGGACAGAAGAGGTGTCGGATCCCATGGAGCTGGAGTTATGGATGGTTGCTAGCTGCCATGTGGGTGCTGGGATTCAAACCTGGGTCTTCTGCATGAGCAATCTCTCCAGCCCCTTGCTTTGTTTCTTTAACAACAACAAAAAAAAGGTAGGATTTTCCTGTAGCCCCAGCTGGCCTAGAACACCCTATATAGATTAGGCTGACCTTAATATCAGAGATTTGCCTGTCTCTGCCTCCTTAGTGCTTGGATTAAAGGTATGTGCCACCAAGCCTGGCAAGGGTTTCCTTATGGGCTCTCCATTCCTTTGGTCTATGTCAGTTTATGTTAGGAGTCCTTTTCTTTTTAAAGCAGGGTCTCTAGCACTGGCCGAATGCCCTATATAACCTGGGAGGATGACTTTTAATTTAGGCTCCTCCCTTCTGTACTTCTTTGTGCTGGTATTCCAGGCCTGTTCTCCCACTCCCATTTTATGCAGTACTGGGAATTTAACTCAGGGTCTCCTACCTCCTACATGCTAGGCAAGCATTCTACATTTCTAGTCCAAGGAGTCCTAACTATACTGTTTTGCTTACTATATCTTTGTGATACGTTTCAGAATCAGGAAGTATGACCCTCCAGTTTTGTTTTGAAAATTTGCTTTGGAGTCTCTTCACATTCCATATGAAATTTAGGATAGAATTTTCTTTTGTTTATCTTAAATCCTTTTTCATTGATGTATATTTAATTGCAAAATAAAATGCTTCAATGTGGGATTTTCATATATGCATACAGTATACTTTGTTCATATCTTTCTCCCATTTTCTAACTCCGTCTTCCCTCCTTTCTACTAGACGGGTGGATTTTTCTATTTTGCAACAAATGCCATTGTGATTGCAAAAGGAATTTAATTGAATCTGTAAATCATTTTGGGTAGCATTGACATCTTAGCAATATTAAATCATCTTAACTGTGAACAGGAGGTTATCCTTCCATTGGTATGAATTTTGGGCATATCAGAACTTTTGTTTCCCTTTGAACTTCATTCATTGTACTTATTCCCTAATGTTTTGTTCTTTCATGCTAATGGAATTATTTTCTAACTTTCTGATCCGTTCATTGTTATGTTCATTGTGCTAGAAACAACTAACTTTCCCAGTGTTGATTTTGTATCCTTTGACTTTGATGTGTTTATTAGACTTACATTTCTTGGTGGTGGGAGGGGTCGTTATTGCTGGAGTTTTCTATATCGTTGTCTTCTGCAAACAGATAATTTCACTTTTTCTCAAATTAAATATTTGTATTTATTATTTTCATTTTATTATGTGTATGAATGTATTGCCTGCAGGTAAATAGGTGCACACATGTCTTGCAGTGCCCACAGAGGTCAGAAGGAGGTGTCGATCCCCTGGAGTTACTTACAGATAGTTGTTAGCCACTATGTGGGTGCTGGGAACCTAGGTATTCTGCAAGAGCAGTCAATGCTCTTATCCACTGAGCCATCTCTCCAGCCACTAGTATTTCTGTGTTTTATCTAGTCTCCCACAGTCTGCTTTTGACTGCAAATCCTCCCTTGCCTTTTGAAGTTTTTCCACCTCTTTCTGAAGTTAGTTTTCATTCACATCTCTCCTTTCTGTTTCCATTCTCTTTCAACTCTACACTAATTTTTTCACAATGGGTTGATAGTTGGTAAATGTTTGTTTTATTCTCTTCAAATGATAGAATTTTCTTTTCCTTTTTAATTTTGTTTTGTTTGGGAACAAAGTCTTACTATGCAGTCTGACTGGTCTGTATTTAGACTGGCCTGGAATGCTTCTATTTAGCCCAGGTTGGCCTTGAACTTGTGAACTTTGTGTCTCGAAACTGCTGGAATAGTAGATGTTTGCCACCATGCCTTACTAAGAATAGACTTACTCTATTAGAAAAAAACTTTTTTAGAAAAAAGAGGTCAGTTACCTGTCTAAATAGCTTATTTTTCAGACTTGATATAGTTGTATCTGTGGAATTTTCAGGGTAGGATACAATGAAGACTTTTTATTATAATAATCATTAGTGTACTTCATTATTATAGTATTTTAATTTGGGGGTAAAATTAATTTGCTTGTTTTAAATGTTGCAGTTACAGAAGAATGGTCTGAGAAAAAACGGTATTTTGAAAAATGGCCTGATCTGTGACTTCAAGTTTGGACCCTGGAAAAACAGCACTTTCAAACCCACGATTGAGAATGATGACACAGAGACAAGTAGCAGTGACACATCCGACGATGACGATGTGTGAAGGATTTCCTAACAGCTTTAGAAATTTTAGTGTGATACATCTCTCATGCAGTTTGGGGTGAATTGTAAAAATGAAGAACTATAATTTATGTAGTGACCCCATTAGAAGATGATTTTTTGGGGGACTTCAATATGAAGAAAACCAAGAATGTTGTGTTGGGCTGTGTTGAACATTATTTCTTTGTAAATGAATGTTGTAGAAATGAGGACTTTGGTTGATCCAACATTGACTTTCTTCATCACTGCAGCATTTCTCTGACTAGCAATGTGACGATGTAACAAATGAGATTTTTCTCATTTAATAATAAAAAATTGTGTAATGTTTTGCAAAGCTTCTGTCTTAAAATGTCCAGGTCTTAAGAAAAAAGGCAGCTTACAGTTTTGCTTGCAGAGTCATACCTTTTTCGTACAATGGAAATCTTCAACTCCACTTTGTGCACCTCTTCAATTCCCTTTCCCCTAAAACAAACAAAACAAAACAACAACAAAAAAAGCAAAAAGGAAAATGTAGCATGTTGGCTAAAACTGGAGCAAGTGCACTAAAGTATAACTTCCCGAACTCAACTGTTGTACTAGTCATCCTTCAAAACATAAATTGCTCTTTAGTCCTTTGTAGTGCAGTAATATAGAGGAGACTTGCCACTCTTCCTTCCAAATTTTAAGAGGTGATTTTCAAGAGCTTTATTTGGGTAGTGTATTGTCAGATCAGGATTTTCAGAGCTGACTGGAAGAGTTGTAGGAAAACTTATTTTGATAAATTATTACACATGCAGAAAAACCTGATCACACTGACTGGATATGTCCACAACATGGAAAATAAACTGGATTTTCAGAAATTGTTGTTTTCTGTAGTGTTCAAGGTATCGGTCTCCAATATGTGTTATTAACTTCAAGTTACACTTTCTTCATTAAAAATTGTGATTACTTTGAAGGTAGAAAAAGAAAGTTGTCTTTATCAAATGCTCAGGGCTATTGAATGAACATTGCCAGATTTCATTTGCACATTAATTTTAGAATAATTTCTTTTTTAATGGATGGGACACTATTTTAGCTTTGTATATTTTGTATTTGATTTTTTTTCAAGCTTTGTTGAGCTTCATTTAATTTCCTCTATTCCAACCCCATATATAAGTATATTCTATTTGTAAAGAGAATAATCTTACATGAGAAATGTTTAAAGTTTTATGCCAGACTGGTCTACTTCTAAGAGTTTGTTTTCTAAATTTCGTTTTCTCAGAAGACTGCAATGCTTTTTTTCTATTTGTGCATCAGTCCTCTGTCCAGACTCAGCAGCTTCCACCAGAAATGAATTTTTCTTGTTTTATTTTTTCTTTTCTTTGATTTCCACTGAAGATTGGTGGTGATGGAGAAATTAAACCTGAAAAACTATTAGCACTCCCATAAAACTTTTGAGGATAAGTGCAGGGCAAAGTATCTTTGGCGAGGTGGCGCACGTCTTTAATCCCAGCACTTGGGAGGCAGAGGCAGGTGGATTTTTGTGAGTTTGAGGCCAGCCTGGTCTACATAGCAAGTTCCAGGACAGCTGGGGCTACAAGGAGACCCTGTTTTAGATTGAAAAAAAAAAAAAAAGAACTTTTTATTATGAAATTGGCCACAATTCAGTCTAAGTGAACAAAGTTAAATGTGTTAGCCATAAGAAATCCTAAAGGATACTTTGACAAAGCTGTCAGTTTCTCTCTTGGGATTGTATTGTTTGATTAATAGGATAATGATATCAGATGCACACTGCTAAAACAACTAGAAGGGACTTGAGAAATGTGGTTCACACTTAAAATCTTTTTCCCCCTTAATTCCAGGAAAATGTTTGTTTCTCGGCATCTTTCTAGTCAGGCAGTTTTTTCCTTAATTCCCATTTAGATATAACTAATATTTACTGTGCTTTGATGCATAGTAATAATGGAATGTGATTACTTTTTTTTTTTTTTGGTCTTTTTGAGACAGGGTCTCCTTGTAGCCCTATGTAGACCAGGCTGGCCTTGAACTCAGAGAGATCCGTCTGCCTCTGCCTCCCGAGTGCTGGAATTAAAGGCATGCACCACCACACCTGGCGAGATTACTTTTTTATAAATATGGTCAAGTACAGTGGTAAAGTAGTTCTACTTATGTGATGGCGTTAACAAGTTGGGCTATTAAGGGGATGGAGCCACATTGTTTTGTTTTTTGTTTGAGATAGGGTCCCCCTATTTAAGGGAAGGGAGCCACATACCTTTTTTTTTGTTGCTTTTTAATTTTTCTTTAAATTTTTTTTTTTGTTCTTTTGAGACAGGGTCTCATAGCACAGCGGGCCTGGAACTTGCTGTGTAGACCAGGCTGGCCTCGATCTCATAGAGATCTGCCTGCCTCTGTCTCCTGAGTGCTGGGATTAAAGGTGTGTGCCATCATGGGGCTCATGTAAATGTAATTTAATAAGAGTATTTAAAGTTAGCATAGTTTTAACTTGCTGTGTAAAACAATGAAGAACCGATAGTTTGAAACATGGTTAGAGAGGGAGCTTAACAAATACCAAGAGTAAGTTGTAGATATAGTGTGAATTGTTGAACATAGAATTAAGTCATGGTGGTATAAAGAAAAAAGCAATTTGAGTGCTTCACATTTTTCCTTTCATAGCAAGTTATAAAAAGGTATCCATTGCCCTAACAGCACAAATTTTGATGTTTTAACCCCAAAATCACCACAACCAATGTAGTAAAGGTTAATACATTCCCCAAAATTTCTTTGTACTTCCTTTGTAGTCTTTTCACGCTATACCCCCACCTTTTTTGTGTAATTTGTAATTAAAGGAAAAATTCTTAAGGTAATGATTTAAAATAGCATTTCAAAACTTGTATCTTATTTGTTTTCATGTAAGATAAGGATTAGAGTAATTTTAATTTCCACAAATATCTCTTTTAAATTTGAAATAAGTGTAAACCCCAAAATAGATTGATTTAATATCAGGTTTATGTTAAAATACAGGCTGTTGAAGGATATGTTTTTAAATTTTTTTTTTGCTAATATTTATATGTACTGTTAGGATATTATATAAACATTTAAATTTTATTTTAGGAATATATTAAATGATTTTTCTTGTGACTTAGAAAAACCAGAAATCATATTCTTTGATGTTTCACAATGTCTTAAACTTAATAAAAGTTGTTTAACAGTTTTAGGGCCTAGAGAGGTGGTTCAGTGGTTAAGAGTACTTGCTGCTCTTGGAGAGAATCCACCTTTGGTTTCCAGCACTCACTCAGTGGTGTACAGCTGTATATAATCCCAGTTTCCAGGTGATCCAGTGCCCTTTTACGGCGTCTGGGCACCAAGCAGCATATGGTGCACATGCATACATCATACACATAAAAATAGGTAACAGAGCAAGAAATGACAGGAAATTTCTTTTGTAAGGTGAGTTTTTTTGTTGCTACAAATAAGTTTTTGCTCAAGCCTTTATATATTAGAACATCACCAGTTGAGAACTGGGTGCTGTGACTTTGGGGAAGTTTAGGTTCCCTGATAATGGGTATTTGGCTATGGAGAGGTAGTGGGCACAGGGTATTTCAAGCCATGGCAAAATCTGTAAAAGCCCCAAGTGCTGCTGCAGCTTTGGTTCCATTTTTCCTGCTTAATGTTTCTATAGGCTAGGCCAAATACTAGGGAATAGCAGTAGTGATAGAACTCTAAATAGCTGTGATTGTTTTAATTTAGAACTTTTAGTTCACTATTTGGGAATGTGTTATTCAGTACTTCTTTTAAAAGGTTTTATAATAACTAATTTTTGTTTACTTCTGGGTTCACCTTATGCACGTTGAATATTTTATGACAATCCTTTTTGTTTTTACCTTAGTATATATTTACATAGTAATGGGTTTCATTGTGATATACCTGAACATAATGTGTTTCCATCATATTCACTCCTGTATCTCTCTCTTCAGCCCCTCCCATTCCTGCTCTTGCTTCCAACTAGTCCCACTTGTACTTCATTTTTTGAGACAGGGTCTCTCTGTAGCCCCAGCTGGCCAATAACTCACTGTGTAGACCAGGCTGGCTTTGAACTCACAGAGATCTGCCTATTTCTGCCTCCGAGTGCTGGGATTAAAGGCATGTGCCACCATGCCCAGCTTCATGTGGTTTTTGTATTTTTGTGTGTGTGTGTTTTGTTTTTAAACCCATTGAGTTTCATTAGGGTTGTTTACTGAAGGTTGGGCAACTAGTGGGTACTGAAGAAACCGACTGAAGAAAACGTCTCTGAATTCCCCCATCAACTGTGGATGTTTGTATAAATCTTCGGGGGGTGGGGAGTTGTGAGCTCCCCTCTCTCTACCAGGACAGATTGTTGATGAGCCCAATCCTGTGTAGATCTTGTACAGGCAATCCTTTTGCATTCACTACACAAACTCCTAAGGAGTATCACTTTGTAGAAAGAGCTGGGTATTGTAGTGCACACCTTTAGTCCCAGCATTTGGGAGACAGAGGCAGGTGGATCTCTGAGATGGAGGCCAGCCTGGTCTACATAGTAAGTTCCAGGCCAGCTGGGACTACAGAGAGACCCTGTCTCAAAAGCAACAAAACAGAATCCTCCCTTACCACCGCCCCCCAAATTTTGTAGAAATAATCTGGCATGATGATTGGAATATTAAATGAGCTGTATCCAATTACTAGATCAGAACTGTTAGGATTCTGCTGTGGTGTGTTCAGTACAGCAGGGCCCCAGCTCGAGATTTATTGTAAAAGTTAACAAAGCTTCTACCTGTTAGTATTGTACTGAGGAGCTTATAAAAACTGGTGGCTGTGTCACTCCTCTCAGAAGTTGCCGTTTTGTTAGATGGGTCACGGCCTGGGCCATAGACTTTTCAAAATCTTGCTAGTGATTCTAAAGTATCAGCACACAGGATGTTGGAAATAGACCCAGTTTGAAGCTTTGCCCCATATGAGTTGTTACCTTAGTTCAGATACTTCGACTTTGTTACACTTATTGTGAGGATGAGAATAATTTAATGCACTTGGTTTGAATCCTGAACTATAGTAAGCATTCTAAAAGTTTTAGCTACCATTTTGCAGGCAACACTGTTATTCTCCAAGAGCCCCAGGACTATTTAGTACGTCTAAAAACAATTTTAAACAGTTTTGTTTTAAAATTTTATGTGTATGAGTTATTAAGCCCGCATGCATGTGAGTGCATCGGTGTCGTTCAATGCCCCGGAAGTCAGAGGAGGGCTTCGGATTCCCCTAGTTAAGGACGGTTCATAGCCGCCATGTGGGTGCTGGGAATTGAACCTGGGTCCTCTGCAAGAGCAGTCAGTGCTCTTAACTGCTGAGCCATCCCTCCAGCCCCTTAAGTAGGTTTTTAAAAAATATTTTGTTTTTATTCTATGTGTATAAGTGTATTGCCTGCACGTATGTGAGTGCACCCATGTCGTGCAATGCCTCAAAGGTCAGAAGAGAGCTTCGGATTCCCCTGGAACTGGAGTTAAGGACAGTTTGTAGCGGCCATGTGGGTGCTGGGAATCGAACCCGGGTCCTCGAACCCTGGTCCTCTGCAAGAGGACTGCTGAGCCATCTCTCCAGCCCCACAGGTACTGTTTTAAATGACATGAAATACCTGAATTCTTAATTAAAACAGCTTTATCGGAGTTAACCGTGGTGGTGCACACCTTTAATCCCAGTGCTTGGGAGGCAGAGGCAGGTGGATCTATAAGATCAAGGTCATCCCGGTCTACATAGGGAATCCAGGCCATCTGGGGCTACATAAAGACCGTGTCTTAAAACAAACAAAAAGCTGTTTCTTCATTGATTTGCATTAGGCACACTGGTAAACTAAGCTTGGTAATTTGATTTTATTCAGCCTTTCAAGTGAGTTTTACCATTTTAATGAAATGGGATCATTGAACTTTATGGTGAGTCATATTCCTTTGTGCTCATAAGGATCAGCTTCCATACCTTCAAGAAGTATTTGAAAATAAAGTTTCTGCTAGTCACTACCACTTAACACTTTTTGCAGTAAAAGGTAAGTACTACCTACCATAAAGTAAGCTGGATTTGACTTGTTACTTCCCATTTCTTTCAGGGTTTTCCCCCATTTTCTGGCATGTTAAAGATTTTAAAAAGTCGAGCTAGAGACAAGAGGGAGATACCTGTGTGTGTCTTCATTTATCCACTTCTAAAGGGCACTTTACTAGATCCAGGTGACATTGATATCTTGAGGAAAGTAAGTTGTAGGTGTCAACTCTTGTCTAAGGTTTGTACTGTAATATTTAAAACTTAGACTCTGGTGTGTGTGTTTGCACGTATGCGCTTGGGTGCTCATTGAGGCCAGAAGAGGGTGTCAGATCTGGAGCTGAGGTAATAGATGGTTGTGAAGCATGCAGTGTACTGGGAAACAAACTGGTCTTCTGCACTGCAGTAGCAGCAAGCACTCAGTCACTGAGCCATTGCTCCAGCCCCCAGCTTTTGTAGGTTTTTCTTTTTGTTTGCTTTTTGAGGCAATGTCTCACATAGTAATCTGGGCTGACTTTAAACTGATTGTGTAGTTCAAAGTGGCTTTGAATTTACAGCTATCCTCCTGCCCCAACCTCCCAAGTGCTGAGATAACAGGCTGTGTGCTGCTGTGCCCAGCACCTTAATGACATTTTTAATGTCTTTTTTTAATTAATTAATTAATTAATTAATTTATTTATTTATTTATTTATAGTTTTGAAATTATTTTTTATAGATATTTTTGTGTGTGTATTTCATACAGAACATCCCAAACAAATTTTATACAGAACATCCCAAACAATCTTATTCATCTTTATACCTGTATCCCAAATGGCACCCTCCCATAGCCTCCTCCCAACACACTGAGGCCCAAATACTCTGTCATCCCTGTTACTGTCTGCTGTGTTATCAGTGCTCCCAGCCATTACCCAGGGCAAGTCCCTCTGCTGAGTATGGTCAGCCTGTCTAGAGTTCCTTGCTTTAGGAAGATCAACTCTTTCTCATCTAGCATCAATCAGTTGCCAACATTCCTTTAGATAAGATTGGGGTCTGGGAGCTGGAGCGATGGCTCAGCAGTTAAGAACACTGACTGTTCTTGAAGAAGACCTGGGTTCGAATCCCAGCACCCACATGGCAGTTAACAACTGTCCATAACTCTAGTTCCAGGGGATCCAACAGCCTCTTCTGTCCTCTGCAGGTATTGCATGATCCAGGTGCACTTACATACATGCAGGCATAACACTCATACACATAAAATAAAAGTAATAAAATTAAAAAAAAAAAAAAGATTAGGGTCTGCTGTTCATTTTCCCACTTTGATGCTGGGTTACTGTCTGGCAGTCTCTTGGGCCACCCTGGCCAAAAAGGAAGGTATCTCCTGTCTGGCCTTGTTTCTTATTATGTAGCCTTTAGCTATATACATGGACTCTTTTTTTTTTTTTGGTCTTTTTGAGACAGGGTCTCCCTGTAGCCCCAGCTGTCCTGGAACTCACCATGTAGACCAGGCTGGCCTTGAACTCACAGAGATCTGTCTGCTTCTGCTTCCCAAGTGCTGGGATTAAAGGCATGTTCCACTGCGCCTGGCATATACATGGACTCTTAAAAGAATTATACCGATCACTTTAATCTTTTGTTATACTTTGCTTTTGGGTGTTTAAGACCATACAGTTGGCCCAGATTAACTAATTTATTATTTCTCTTAAGGTCATTTGAGGATCTGTTCCTCAGGGGTCACATGGGCTTGGGAGGAGCCCCTGGCTCCTTTCTTTTACCAGTTCCATCTATGTGAAGATAAGTCAAAGGTCCTACTCGACCGTGGCTGGCTTCACTTGGAAGCATGGAGGAAATGTTTCCTCTGTGTTGACCCTCCTCTTTGTAGACTGGACACTGGTTCAAGTCCATCTTGTGGGGTCTCCATGGCCTCCTTGATCAAGAGGGCGGGTGACTCATCACAGTTACAGGACATTTTGAGAGATGCTCCATAGTCCTCTGGAACTTAGTTGACCTTGGAGGGCAAAGAGAAAAACTGTCCTTTAAGTCCCCCTGACCAGCTTAGTATAGGCCTCAAAATATGGCTGTTAAACATCCAAGAAGGTTAGTTCCACCAGTTGGGTACTTTTAATTACCATGAGCTACGTAGATAAATCTTGGGCAAAAACTGAACGTTCTCTGATAAATTTTGACATATATTATGTTCCTTGAGCTAGTAATATGTATAATTTGTCAGTTAGGTTGTTGAAATAAATGGTTCCCTCCATTATTTTTAAAACTAGGCATTATCTCTCTCATCTAACCCTTTGTGCTGGGTAGTTTTAGTGTCACCTTGACACACCTGGGTTGAGGGAGCCACAGTTGGGGAATTGCCTCTATTGGACTGGCCTGTGGCCATGTCTGAGGGGGTGGCACCACCCACAGTGGGCTGGGCCCTCCCACATCACTCAAAAATCAAGATGCCCCATCTTACTGGATAGCTTTAGTGTCAACTTGAAATGGGGAATTGCCTCTATTGGACTGGCCTGTGGCCATGTCTGAGGGGCATCTTCTTGATGAGTGATGTGGGAGGGCCCAGCCCACTGTGGGTGGTGCCACCCCTGGGAAGGTGGGCCTGTGTTGCATAAGAAAGCAGTCTGAACAGGGACCAGGGGAGCAAGCCAGTAAGCAGCATTCCTCCGTGGCCTGTGCTCCAGCTCCTGCCTCCAGGTTCCTGCCCTGAGTTCCTACCTTGGGCTCCCAGATGAACTGTGACCTGGGATATGTAAGCTAAATAAACCCATTCCTCCCCAAGTTTGATATTGGTCAGAGTGTTTTTGTGACAGCAGTGGAGAAAACAAACTAGGACAGCAATTGGTACCAGGAGTCTCCCCAAGTTGGTATTGGTCAGAGTGTTTTGTCACAACAATGAAGAAACAAAATAAGACAGAAATTGGTACCAGAGAGTGGGGCACTGCTGTGACAGACCTGACATTGGAGGATTGTGGAGGTTTTTGGAGGCTTTGGGCTGGAAAAACCATTGCGTGCTTAGAGTTTGTTGCTGTGGAGCTTGGAACAGTTATGTTGAAAGAGTTGTGGACGATGGAGGCCTAGCTTTTGAAGCTTCAAAGGGAAGTGGAGACTATCAGGGCTGTTTGTATAAGATATTGAAGCTTCAAAGGGAAGCAGAGACTATCAGGGCTGTTTGTGTGAGATTTTAGATTGAGACTCTGTGGATTCTGGTCAGCTGGGGCTGAAGAATCGCTGTGATTAAGAAGAGACCAGAACCTGAAGAAAACCTTTAAAAGGGAAGCAGAGACTATCAGGGCTGTTTGTGTGAGATTTTAGATTGAGACTCTGTGGATTCTGGTCAGCTGGGGCTGAAGAATCGCTGTGATTAAGAAGAGACCAGAACCTGAAGAAAACCTTTAACCTTTGCTTTACTGGGACAATTGATGCTGGTTAGCTGGGGCTGGAAAATCAACTGTAAGTAACAAGAGACCATCATCATTGTGGTGGTCTTCTGGGAGATATTTCCTCAGAGTCAGCACACAGAGGGAACCTGAGCCTCTATCTCAAGCTGGAAGCAGGACTTGGTAATGTGTAAGAGTCTCCTACGTGGTTCTGGTGTTGAAAGCATGAAGGGGTCACAGAGAGCAGCTGAGGCTTGGCAGGCAGAGGTCAGGAAAGGTTATAGGTGAAAGTGCAGCTTCAGTTGCAGTTAAGACCCCAGGATTGAAAGGGGTCATGGAGAGAATCTGAGGCTTTGCACCTGGAGAAGGAAGAAGAGGCCATTGGTGAAGGTGCAGCCTCAGTTTCAGTGGAGACCTCAGCTTTTTGGAGATGCCAGGACTGTGGGACGACCACCAAGGACTGCAGTAGGTGTGGAATGGAGCTGGCCTGGGTCTGTGAGATGAGCTGTTTGTGCTGAGAAGTGGAGCTGCCAGAACCCTTTGGAGGCCAGAAGACTGTGAGTGAATCCCAGCTGTCCAGCCTCAAACTACTTTGCTGGACTTTGGTTTTGCTTAGGTGTGCCTGATTCTTCCCTTTGAAATAAGACAGTGCTTGTTTTGGATTTTACAGAAGCCCACAGTTAAAAGAGACTATGAACTTTTAAGCGTTTGGA
>NW_008344185.1:45540-53096 GCF_000622305.1 Nannospalax galili | reverse complement strand
ATTGGACTGGCCTGTGGCCATGTCTGAGGGGCATCTTCTTGATGAGTGGCGTGGGAGGCCCAGCCACTGTGGGTGGTGCCACCCCTGGGCAGTTAGGCCTGTGTTGCATAAGAAAGCAGGCTGAGCATGGGCCAGGGGAGCAAGCCAGTAAGCAGTGTTCCTCCATGCCCTGTGCTCCAGCTCCTGCCTCCAGGTTCCTGCCCTGAGTTCCTACCTTGGGCTCCCGGATGAACTGTGACCCGGGATATGTAAACTAAATAAACCCTTTCCTCCACAAGTTGATATTGGTCAGAGTGTTTTGTCATAGCAATGGAGAGAACAAACTAGGACACCCTTCCACCATGGTTTTCCCATTTAAAGTGCTCTCATTTTTCCTATTTCTCCCTTAATACCTTTCTCCTATGGTTCCTCCTCTCTTGAGCTCCTTTCTCTTTATCCCCAAGGTTCCTTGTATAACCCTCCCTCCCCCTCCTATTTAAATAACCCCACTTTTATCCATATCTCCCTTATTAACACGTTTCCTATTTTTCTCTTTTGAGTTCTTTCTTTTCCTTTACCTCCCTGGTTCCTTTTCATTATCCTGGTTCCTGTAGTTATGTCTGGACACATACTTACAGGATTTGGTGCTAGGATCCACATATGAGGGAGAACATACATTATTTATTTTTCTGAGTCTGTGTTACTTCACTTAGTATAACAGCTTCTAGTTCCATCCATTTCCCTGCGAATTTCATGATTTCATCCTTCTTTACTGCTGAGTAGAACTCCATCATATAAATGAACCACATTTTCATTATCCACTTGTCAGTTGAGGGACACTTAGGTTGCTTCCATCTCTTAGCTATTGTGAAAAGAGCAGCAACAAACATGGAGTGGTATAACTGGGTCAAATGGTAGGTTTATTTTTAGTTTTTTAAAGAGTTCTCTACATGGCTTTCCATAGGGGTTGAACAAGTTTGCAGTTCCACCCGCAGTGGATGAGTGTTCCCCATTTCCCACATCCTCTCCAACATTTGGTATCATTTGTTCCCTTGATCTTATCCAGTCTGACTGGGGTAAGTTGAAATCTTAAAGTGGTTTTAATTTGCATTTTCCTAATTACTAATGATGTTGAACACCTATTAAGATGCTTCTTAACCTTCTTTATTTCTTCTTTTAAGAACTCTGTTCAGCTCCTTAGCCCATCTTTTAATTGGGTTACTTCCTTTCTTGAGTCTTTGTTTTTTGAGTTTGTTATATATTCTGGAGGTTAAACCTCTGTGAGACATGTTGCTGGTGAAGATTTTCTCCCACTCTGTGGGTTTTCTCTTCACTTCCTTGGTTGCTTCTTTTGATGTACAGAAGCTTTTTAGTTCAATGAGGTCCCATTTGTTGATTCTTGACCTTGTTTCCAGAGCAATATATGTCCTGTTCAAAAAATTCTTTCCTACACCTGTATCTTGTAGGTTATTGCCAATGTTTTCTTCTAAAAGTTTCAGTTTCAGGCTTCACATTGAGGTCTTTGATCCATTTACAGCTGTCCTCCTTCCCCACTCTCCCAAGTACTGAGATAATAGGCTGTGTATGGCTGTGTCCAGCACCTTAATGACATTTTCATACAGTTTTTTTTTTCCCAGTGTCTAGAGAGAAGGGAAAACTAGTCATCTGATTAACTCAGTGAAGTTTCCCTTAGATTAAATACTAATACTTAGTAGGGTAGTTGCCTTATAGGAAGTTAACTTGGTGAGGTGGAAAGGCATTGATTTTATTTGGAGTTAGCAACTTTCCTCTGAACTCTGAACTTGACAGTGTTTTGTTATTTAAAGAAATTAATTTTGGGCCTGGTGTAGTGGTGCATACCTTTAATCCCAGCATTCAGGAGGCAGAGGCAGGTGGATTTCTGTGAGTTCGAGGCCAGCTTGGTCTACATAGCAAGTTCCAGGATAGCTGGGGCTACAGGGAGATCCTGTCTCAAAAAAAAAAAAAAATTAATTTTTGGCTTTGGGTGTGTATTTTAGTGTTAGAGGCTTTGCCTAACAAGTCCTAACATGATCAAGCGGTTTGATCCCAGCATCATCCCCTGAAAAGTAATAAAATGGGTCATATGGAAGAATACATAAAGCTTGGGTACTGAGGAACATAGGGTACCCCATTCAGAGGCCTCATGCCACCCACTGAGATGCATGCAATTGTGGTGGTTTGATTGGTAAATTGAGTGTTGGCAAACTTTGAGTCAGAGTAAGTACTTTAGACCATGTAATCTCAGATACAGCTCTATTAATTGTCCCATTATATAACCAAAGTTTAAGTTGTAGTAAAAGTTATAGTTGCTGGAGGAGACTGTTGTTCCCTGTTCTACATCTAAAACTTCTACACCTCTGGAAGCTTAGGTGGAAATTAGGTTGTGCTGTTGAAAGTTAGGTTGTGATTTTTTTTTTTTTTACACCACTACCTGTGCTTTTTCAGTCTTTACTCAACTTAAGGAAATATTTTTCCTGTTTATAAAATATTTATAATACTGTGTCTACCAAAGACAAAATATATTGCATCCTAAATCACAATGAAAAAATGCAAATTTGTTAGCACAACAAATAGATTTACTGAGGAAATGGGAAAACTGGTAAGCTGTGGAAACAGGTTTAAAAGGAACGTCTGCCTTCCTGTTCTCCAAAAGGGAGATAATTAGGCTTCTGTTGCTTTGCTAGCTGTTGATGTAGGTAAGCCCTGTTTTACAGGAAATAGTGTCTGTGGCTTAGGATACAAATTCTGGTTAATCATGGATTTTCATGTTCCAATGCAGAAGAGTTGTATGAAGTTTTATAGTCAGAACAAAGGAAAATAATTCTCAATTACAAACTGAGAATTCTTAATTACATTGGTGGAAGCATTAGGTAGGGAAGCTATCTGTTACAGCAACCTGAGCTTTAATAAATGAATCATTATGGGATGTGAGGGTGGAAGGAACTTTTAGGCAAAAGATTTGGTATGTGCAAAGACCTGCTACATACAGCTGTATTTGGATACAGAATTTATATTCTTCAGTATAGATATAAGAGGGAATGAGGTTGGTGAAATTGGGCAGGCATGGTGGCGCCAATCCCAGTACTTGAGAGGTAGAAGGGGGAGGACTAGAAGTTTAAGGTCATGCTTGGCTAAATACGGAGTTTGAGGCCAGCCTTGGTTACATGAGACCCTGTCTTTAAAACAAATAAAAACAAAATGTTGACGGAAAATTTAATTTTTATCCTGCATACAGTAGAGTCGTCAGAGATGTTGAAACTGGAATGCCAGGCTTAATGTAACTTCCATTTATCTTTAAATTTGAAATAACTTCAAAGTCTAAATTATGCCTACTTAAAACTGCAGACAGAATAAGGCAGGGAAGAAAACTTGTGAGTTCCCCATTCAGTTGTGACTTTGAGCAAAGTCATCTAGAGAAGCACATGCTAGCAGTGAGTGAAAAGCAAACTATTCCTTGCACTGGGATGGAGGAAAGGTTGAATAAGGATCTGGGTCTTATTAAAGTTGTCAGACTAGGGATATATCTCAGTTGTTACAATGCTTACCTAGCATGCATTAAGCCCTGGGTTCAGTCTCACAGCACCATATAAAATGGCTTGGTGGTGCATGCCTATAATCCCAGCACTCTGGGAATGGAAGTAGGAGATTCACAAATTCAAGATCATCCTGGTTGTGTAATAAGTGTGAGTATGGTCTGGGATACATGAAGCCCTGTCTCAAAGGAAAAAAAAAAAGTTGGCTAAGGCAGCCCTTCAGTAAAGCTTTGTTACATAATTACCTCATAAATTTGTCTATAAAACATGCAATAATGTTCAGTTGAAGGAATGTGAACTTTTTGTTTTGAGTCTCAATGAACTTAGGCTAGTCTCAAATACTATGTAGATGAGGATAACTTTGAACTTACTAGCCCTCCTGCCTCCACTTCCCAAGTGCTGGACTGCAGGTGTGTGCCACAATACCCAGCAAAATTTGAAGAACTCTACATGCTAGCAGAAAATATGGTATATCTATATTTAAAGCTTTGGTGCCCTCAAGTGGCAAAACAGAAAAAAATGCATTGCATTACTTCTCAAATCTTGAGTCTGCTTTGGACTTAGGTTGCCATTTCTATGTATTAGTAAGAATTTTCTCCACATCAAACTATCTTGCAAATAAATTATATGACTTCCATTCCAACCTCCTATTTCATTTTGATACAAGTCGAAATTGTCATGTTCATTATGAGACACAGTAAATTTCTTATCTTACACAGTAAAATTCTTTTAAAAGTTTATTGTTTTATGTATGTATGCCTGGGTGTATATTTGTGCAGCACATGCATGCAGGTAGTTGTGAGCTGCCATGTGGGTGCTGGAAACCAACCTCGGTCCCCTGGAAGAACAGCAAGTGCTCTTAACTGCTGACCCATCTCTCCAGCCCATACAGTAAATTTCTTGGCAAGTGTACTGTATTCTTTCATTTCTTATTCTCTCAAGAAAAGTTAGTGATTCTTACTGTTTTAGTGAATTTGTTAAGGAGCGAGTTATTACTTGGAAGGATTCTTGCACTCCCTCTGGCCTTTCATTCTAATAGTCCTATATACATATCATTTCCTTTTGAGAGTAGATATTTACCTTATATTTGGAATGTTAAGCTGATTTTTTCACTTTCTATTTTAATTTAATTTTACTTTTTATTATGATATTAGATAAGATTTTTTGGGGGGGTCCTTTTTTGAGACAGGGTCTCCCTGTAGCCCTAGAAGATTTGGGGGGGTCCTTTTTTTTGAGACAGGGTCTCCCTGTAGCCCCAGCTGTCCTGGAACTCACTATGTAGACCAGGCTGGCCTTGAACTCACAGAGATCCACCTGCCTTCTGAGTGCTGGGATTAAAGGCGTGCACCACCACACCCAGCTAAAAGTAGATAAGATTATTATGTGTGATTAAAAAAAATATTTTATTTTTATTTTATGTGTATGGGTGTATTGCCTGCATGTATGTAAGTGCACCCATGTCATCCAATGCCTGAGGTGGTCAGAAGAGGACATTGGATCCCTGGAACTGGAGTTATGGATGGTTGTTAGCCACCACGTGAGTGCTGGGAACCAAACCCAGGTGCTCTGTAAGAGCAGTCAGTGCTCTTAACCACTGAACCATCTCTCCAGCCCCTTATGTGTGATTTGTAGGTTCTTGTGCTTTTTTTTAAGCTATAAAAATATTAAATCTTTTATTTTGATTGATTTTATGTAGATAAACCATTCTTACTAAGGCACTGCATTTATTAAAAACGAGTTGGTTTGCCCCATTTATTTCCCATTACCAATACTGACATGATGGATCACTTTGTAATAGCTTCTTGTACAGGACTGCAAAACTTTTGAAAGTGGGATTGTCTGTGCAGTATGCGCAACCTCAAGTGACTACTTCCGAGTGACTCTCCCAAGTTGTGCTGCTAGTACTGTAAAAAACCTTCTTTCGCTATAGTCGTTTACAAAGATGTACATTTCCTTCATTGGTAATAGAAATAGTTTTTTTAAAGTTTATTATACATTTTTAAAAAATTTTAAAAATTTAATAACCACATGACTAGAAGAAGGATATCTTTGTCTGGTTTGTGTATCAGGGTTCAACTGGCATCGCAGGATGAGGTAACAAGTTTTCTCTCCTGCTTTTTGAAAAGTTTGTAAAGAATTTATCTTAATTGCTTGGCATAGCTCTCAAATTTGGTTCTAGATTTTCTTAATGAGCTATTGGGAAGTGGTGGAATCTTTGGAGTTGTAGAATCTAGTTAAAGAAGCAAGTCGGTGCATGCATCTCTAATCTGTATGTATCTGATTATTACTAGTCATCATCGGTTGCACTTGGATCCTTGGCGCCTGTGTATGTCATCGGGTAGATGTCAGTGGTAGTGTTTATTACCTCTACTAATTAGCATGATGTAAATTTCCATGCTTCCTCCTCAAATATAATAAATTTTAAAGTTTGTTGATTTTTTTTTTGTGTTTGTGTATATCACACTGAACATCCCAAACCATCTTATTCAACTATGCACCCACTTCCCAGATGGCACCCTCCCAGAGCCTCCCTCCCCCCAGTATCCTGCTACTATCTGCTGTGTTGTCGGCACCCCTAGCCATTCCCCACTGCTTGTCTGTCCACCTTGTGAATCTAGTCAGCCTATCTAGAGGTCTTTGTTTTAGGAAGGTCAGCTGTTCCTCATCTAGCAGCAATCAGTTGTCAATATTCCTTTAGATAAGATTGGGGTCTGCTGTTCATTTTCCCAGTTCTATGCTGGGTTACTATTTGGGAGACCCTTGGGGCACCCTGGCCAACAACTCAAAAGAAGGTATCTCCTATCTGGCACTGTTGCTTGTTATGTAGCCTTTAGCTATACATATGGACTCTTAAAAAAGGTGCCAACAACATATTCAACTGTGAACCTAGAAACTTGCACCCACTTGTGAAAGAGATGTACTCTTGCTCTGGAGTGTGTTACTGAATATATTAAAGCTGTAGTGAAATGCTTCTTCTAATCATGTAGTTATTAAAAATTTAAAAACTGATTAAAAGCTCCTTAATAATTAGAAGATGTGAAAAACATTACCATTGAAATCTACCTAATGACTTTATTTCCATGCGCAGATGCCAAGGAGCTCAGAAAGTAACCGACTGTAATAATCAGATATATAGAGATTAGAAACGCATGTGCATCTTAGTGTCAATTGTATTAAAAATGAATTTTCCTGTAAAAAAAAAGAAATAAGAAAATAAAAAGCTATTCCCCTTTAAATGAAAAAAAAAGTTATATTGGCCCCTTTAATCATTGGTTATGCTTTCCTTTTGGGTGTTTAAGGCCATACAGTTGGCCCAGATAAACCAATTTATTTTTACTCTTAAGGGCGTTTGAAGATCTGTTCCTCAGGGGACACATGGGCTTGGAGGAGCCCCTGGCACCTTTCTTTTACCAGTTCTGCCTATGTGAAGATAAGTCAAAGGTCCTACTCAACCATGGCTGGCTTCGCTTGGAAGCATGGAGGAAATGATTCCTCTGTGTTGACCCTCCTCTTTGTAGACTGGACATTGGTTCAAGTCCATCTCGTGGGGACTCCTTGGCCTCCTTGATCAAGAGGACAGGTGACCCACCACAATTACAGGACATTTTGAGAGATGCTCATAGTCCCCTGGAACTAGTTGACCTAGGAGGGCAAGGAGCAAAAACTATCCTTTATGTCCCTCTGACCAAATTATTATAGGCCTCAAAGTATGCCTGTTAAAGACCCAAGAAGGTTAGTTCCACCAGTCTGGTACTTTTAATTACATTGTGTCATGTAGATAAATCTTGGGCAAAGATCAATTGTTCTCAGATAAACCTTAACTAGGCATATATTTCTTGATCTGCTATGTATAATTTGTCAGTAGGTTGTTGGAGTAATATGGTTCCCTCTGGTTTTTAAAACTAGCTAGGCATTATTTATCTCTTGCATTGTCTCACCCCTCCATCATGGTTTCCCCAATTAAGGTGCCCCCACTTCCCTCCTTTCTCCCTTAGTAATACCCTTCTCCTACAGTCCTACCTC
>NW_008344185.1:42444-45222 GCF_000622305.1 Nannospalax galili | reverse complement strand
GAACTCCATCATATAAATGAACTACATTTTCATTATCCACTCATCAATTAAGGGACACTTAGGTTGCTTCCATCTCTTAGCTATTGTGAAAAGAGCAGCAACAAACATGGATGTACAAGTGTCTCTGCAATAGGATGAGTTCTTTGGGTATATGCCAAGGAGTGGTATAACTGAGTCAAATGGTAGGTTCATAAGCTGACGTGGAACTAGCTATGTAGACCAGGCTGGCCTCGAACTCACAGAGATTGGCCTGCCTCTGCCTCCCAAGTGCTGGGATTAAAGGCATGCGCCACCATGCCCGGCCATTTGTACTTTTTTTAAGAGTTCTCCACACTGCTTTCCATAGGGGTTGAACAAGTTTGCAGCCCCACCAGCAGTGGATGAGCATTCCCCTTTCCCCAAATCCTCTCCAACATTTGGTATCATTTGTTCTCTTGATCTTAGCCAGTCTGACTGGGCTAAGATGAAATCTTAAAGTAGTTTTAATTTGCATTTGCCTAATTACTAATGATGTTGAACACCTTTTAAGATGCTTCCTAGGATGCTTCATAGCCATCTTTACTTCTTCTTTTGAGAACCCTCTGTTCAGCTCCTTAGCTCCTCTTTTAATTGGGTTACTTCTTGTCTTGATTCTCTGTTTTTTGAGTTCGTTATATATTCTGGATATTAAACCTCTGTCGGATGTGTCACTGGTGAAGATTCTCCCCCATTCTGTGGGTTTTCTGTTTGCTTCCCTGGTTGCTGTTAATCTCCTCTTGGTTTAGTTTTGGTGGTGCCCATGCATTTAGATATCCGTCCGTTTCTTTTAGGTTTTCAAATTTGGTAGCATATAGGTTTTTAAAGTATTCCCTTATAATGTTCTGTATCTTTCTGGTGTCTGTTGTGATGTTTCCCCTTTCATCTCTGATTTTGTTAATTTGGAGGTGCTCTTTCTTTCTTTTGGTTAACTGGGCTAGCAGTCTGTCAATCTTGTTTATCTTTTCAAAGAACCAGCTCTTGGATTCCTTGATTCTTTGTATTGTTTTCTTTGTGTCAATTTCATTAATTTCTGCCCTGATTTTTGTTATTTCTTCTTGTCTTCTGGGTTTGGGTTTCATTTGTTGTCGCTTTTTAAGTGCCTTGATTTGCAATGTTAAGTCATTTATTTGTGTTCTTTCTGATTTTTTGATGTAGGCACTTAGAGGTATAAACATCCCTCTAAGGACAGCATTCAGTGTGTCCCAGAGGTTTTGTTATCTTGTATTGTCCTTTTCATTTAGTTCCAGGAATATTTTTATTTCTTTCTTAATTTCTCTTTTGACCCATTCATCATTCAGGAGTGTGTTGTTTGATCTCCATGTGTTCATGAGGTGATTAGGGCTTCTTCGGGTGTTGACTGTAAGCCTTATTGCATTGTGGTCTGATAGAACACATGGAATTATTTCAATCTTTTTGTATTTGTTGAGGTTTGTTTTGTGGCCCAGTATATGGTTGATTTTGGAGAAGGTTCCATGGGGTACTGAATAAAAAATATGTCCTTTGGTGCTTGGGTGGAATACTCTGTAGTTGTCTGTTAAGTCCATTTGATATATGGTATTGCTTAATTCAGATGTCTCTCTGTTAACTCTCTGCCCTATTGACCTATCTAATGGAGACAGTGAGGTACTAAAGTCCCCTACTGTTAATGAGTTGAGACTAATCTGTGTCTTAAAGTCCTGTAGTATTGTTTTTATGAAGTTGGGTGCACCAGAGTTTGGTGAATATATGTTCATGATTGTAATATCTTCTTGATTGATTGTTCCTTTGATCAAAATGAAATAGTCCTCTTTGTCTTTTCTGGTTAGTTTCAGTTTAAAGTCTATTTTGTCAGATATTAGGATTGCTACGCCTGCTTTTTTCTTAGTACCATTTGCTTGGTATATTTTTTTCCATCCTTTCACTTTGAGATAGTGTCTGTCCTTGAAAGTGAGATGAGTTTCTTGCAGACAACAAAAAGATGGGTTTTGTTTCTTAACCCATTCACCTAGTCTGTTTCTTTTGACTGGGGGGTTCAGTCTGTTAATATTTAAAGTTATTATTGAAAGATGAGTATTGAATCTTGTCATTTTTATTTCTGTTTAGAGTCTTGATGTAGCTGTACTTTTCCACAGTTATACCTTCATTGAATTTCTCTCCGCAATCCCTTGGCATAGTCATTCCTTTCTTCTGCTCTTTGTATTGCTTCCAGAACTCTCTGAAAGGCTGGTTTTGTGGACATGAATTCCTTCATTCTATTTATGTCATGGAAGATTTTTCTTTCCCCTTCGACTATAATAGACATTTTGGCTGGGTATAGTAATCTGGGTTGGCATCTGTGGTCATTTAAAACTGGGAATACTTTGGTCCAGGCTCTTCTGGCTTTAATAGTTTGCATTGAAAAGTCAGCTGTAATCCTAATGGGTTTTCCTTTATATGTGACTTGTTTCTCTTTTGCAGTTTTCAGTATTGTCTCTTTGTTTTGTATGTTTAGTGTTTTTACTATGATGTGCCATGGAGAGTTTCTTTTCTGGTCCTGTCTGTTTGGTGTTCTATATGCTTCTTGTATTTGTATGGGCATGTCTTTCTTTATTTTGGGGAAATTTTCTTCCACAATTCTGTTGAAGATCTCATCCATGCCATTATCTTGGGATTCTTCTCCTTCCTATATACCAATGATTCATAAGTTTGGTCTTTTTATGGTGCCATACAATTCCTGCATATTCCATTCTTGTGATGTTTTAAAATTTTCATAATCTTTGCTTGAGTGGTCTAGTTCGTCCA
>NW_008344185.1:36786-41874 GCF_000622305.1 Nannospalax galili | reverse complement strand
GAGGCCCAAGTCAGATGAGGATCAGATGCTCTCAGGCTTTCTCCTAAGGTCTGGATCCCTCCAGGAAAGGTTTTGGCCTCAGGAATTTTGGGGTTGGACTGGCCTGGGAGCAGGGCCCAGGAAAGATGCTGGTCTAGGGCAGCTGGTGGCTGTGCCACCTCGAGATGCAAAGGGAGATGGGGGCAAGAAGAGGCCCCAAGGGCTCCTGGGGACTGCACTGAAGAACTGAGTTGGTCTGGATGCAAAGGTTCAGGAAAAGGAAAGGTCAGCCCAGGTGTCCAGCAAAGAGGCTGATGGGTTATGCAGCCCAGGGAAGCAGAGGGAGATGAGGGTGGGACCAAGCCCTGAGGGCTCCTGGTAGAGAGGCTGGTGGGTTGTGCAGACCAGGGAAGGAGAGGGAGGTGAGGGCGGGGCCAGGCCCAGAGAGCTCCTGGGTAGCCCAGAAGGAACTGGGTTGGTCTGGATGCAAAGGATCAGGAAGCAGTGGTGGTTCCCCCCATGTCTGGGGCACCAAGACAAGGAATGGGCTTGTACTTTTGAAAGAATGAGGGAGGATAGTCACAGGAAACTTTGACACATGGAAAATGTGGATCCTTGTCCCAATTTCTCTTAGAAATTTAGCAGATTTGAGGACATGATACAAGTATATTGAGCTCCTTTTAGATCACTCAGTTGCCCTGATGGCCAGCACGGTCGGCTTCTTCTGTCTACCATTTCCACATCTTTGGAATCAACTAACCATGATTTGAAAACAGCTGAAAAAATTGTGACTATATAGAACACGCACAATCATCTTTCTTGCTGTTATTATTGAATGATATAATGATAATTTATATGATGTTTACATTGCATTGATATTGTAAGTCTTGTAGAAATGATTTCAAACATGTGGGAGGATCTGTGTAGGTTATATGATTATATAAGGGATGAGAGTTTCTTTGGTTTTGGTATCTTCAGGAGCTCTCAAACGAATCCCTCGTAGATATCAAGGGATAATTATAGTAGAAAGAGAAAAGAGATGCTTGCTTTAGGGATCGCCAATTCAGGTTCAAGGTAATGTGGTTTTCAAGGCTCACCAAAGTGATTGAAAGGAAGAATGGAAGAATTAAAATTCCATGACTAGGGAAATCTGGTATAGAGCGTTCCATCAAGTCCACTTATGATTTGGCTACTCTTGTTATTTTAACCTTTTGTTTTGTTTTGTTTCATGGCTCAGACTCAGGTTGTCAGACTTGTGCTTTTGATGCCAAGCCATTTTAATTTATTTTTTCTTTCTTTCTTTCTTTCTTTCTTTCTTTTTCTTTTTTTTTTTTTTTTCCTTTTTGGTCTTTTTGAGTCAGGATCTCATCTCCCTGTAGCCCCAGGTGTCTTGGAACTTGCTATGTATACCTATGTAGACCAGGCTGGCTTCGAGCTCACAGAGATCTACCTGTCTCTACCTCCCAATTGCTGGGATTAAAGGCATGTGCCACCATGCCCAACTCATTTATTTTTTATGAATTGTTAAAAGTGGTTCTCTATTGCAGTTATTAATACATTCTACTTTGGATTTGGAAGGCAGCCATAGGCAGTGTGTAAAGAAGTGGGTTTGGTTATTATTCTAATTAGTTTTGACTGTCAATTTCACACATCCTGGAGAGGAATTACCTAGATCAGATTGGCCTGTGGGCATGTCTGGGAGTTGGGGGGGGATTGTCATGATTGTTAATTATGTAGGAGGGCTCAGCCCACTGTGGGCCACACCATTTCCTGGCCAGAGGCTCCTGGGATGTTTAAATAGCTAGCTAAGAATGAGCCTGAGCAAGCCAGCAACAGCATTTCTCTGTGGTTTCTGCTTCAAGTTCCGGCTTGAATTCCAGCCTTGCCTCATTGATGGACTGTAACATGTAGGCTGAAATAAATCTATTCTTTCTCTAAGCTGCTTGTGATCAGAGAGTTTTAGCAGCAAAGATGAAGCTAGAACAATTAAAAACTTTATTTACAAAGACAAGTGTCACTTCTCTTGCTATAGATGAATAGATTCATAACTTTAACAAATGCTTGGGTTTAGAACACAAACTTTCTTTTCAGGGATCAGAGCAAAGAGCCATAGGAACTATGCAGTCTGCTATTTGTCTTCAAATGGTCTGTATGTTTTTCTTTTTTAATTAAAAAATTTATTATTTTTATTTTATGTGTATGAGTGTATTGCCTGCATGTATGTGAGTGCACCCCATGGAGGTCAGAAGAGAGCTTTGGATTCCTCTGGAACTGGAGTTAAGGACAGTTCATAGCCGCCATGTGGGTGCTGGGAATCAAACCCAGGTCTTCTGCAAGAGTAGTCAGTGCTCTTAACCGCTGAGCCACCTCTCTAGCCCCAGTCTGTATGTTTTTGAAGACATCCCCCAAACACCATTTTTAGAATATGTTTACATTTACCAACCTATGCAGCCATAACTTTTTAAAAAATCTTTTTGGAAACAGGGTCTCCCTCTAGCCCCAGATGGGGCTTGGAACTCACTATGTAGACAAAGCTGTCCTTGAACTCACAGAGATCCTCCTGCCTCTGCCTCCTGAGTGCTGGGACTACAGGTGTGTGCCACCATGGCTGTCCATAACTTTTTTTTTAGTGAAACTTAACTCTGCTTTACGTGAAACATTAGTCTCCTAATTTTAGTCAAGGAAAGGAAACTACTAGCCTAGGAGTTTGACTACTGCTTTTTCAATCCCCATCCTTAATTGTGGGTACCTGAAACTGAAGATAGTAAAACTTTTGTGTGTGTGTATACATGTATAAAAATGCCTAATTTTTACACTAAGTATTATCTATATGGTGAACATACCTACATGATAATGTTTAACGTAAAAATTAGGCTAAATAAGAGATGAATCATGACTATAAAACAAGCCATTCAGAAATATATATATATTGTAATAAAATTATGTGAATGTTGTTTCTCTCAAAGTACCTTGTTGTATTATATTCACACTTCTTGTGATGATGTGAGATGATATGGTGCCTGTATCATGAGATAAAATGAGGTGAACTGTTGGGGAACCCTGCTGTTAAGGTTGGCTCTTTTCTCAGCAGGGGCTTCCTGCCTGACTTACCTGGAAAGTGCCTCCAAGCACGGATGCCTGACCTATTTAGAACATGGCCTTTGGCATAGTTACCTGCAATAAAAACTGCCCCCAGGTTTTTTCCATATGATAATTAGGCATTGTCCTATAGTCAGATGATAGGATCCCTACCACATGTAAATAAAGCATGCTATGAGCACCTATCAGCTGAAGCTTTGGCTGCTGCCTCCACACTATATTTTCCCTGACCCCTACTGAATAAATGGAGCTGTATCACTGAATCTGCCTCCCCAGAAGGGCTTTTTTCCATCAGTGCTCACTGGCCGTCCTGACCCCATTCGTCACTTCTGCTCCCTTTGTTCTCATGGATCGGTGGCCAACGACCCACGAGGGGAGGGAGAGACCCCACAGCTGGCACCCAATGTGGGGGTCCTGGAATATGTGGAGTTTATGAGTATTCCCTCTCTCTGAGATGGTAGCGGCAGCTTTGCCTTAAGCCATGCCACCCTTGAGGATCAGCAGTCTCTCCTCTTTTTCCTCCTTTAATTTTCGGTCTGAGTCTTCACATGGGACTGTTAAAGACAAAGGAACAATTGAGGCTTTCTGATCAGGGCTACCCCCTGATGTTAGCCAAAGGCTCTTAGCCCTCTTATCCAGACCCCAACTGCCTGCGCAGGTATAGACAAGACCCTGTATCTATACATCTTTCTAATGCAAAAACCTGGTAACGAAACGACCAGTTAATTGCTCTTAGAGCTGGTCACCAGATCTCTTAAATTTGTGGGCAGGCTTGCTCTGTGGACTATGTGGAATGCCCTGAGGTGTGATCCCAGGCATGTTCCCCTAGGATTCAGCATTTCACCCCCCCTTTCCTTTTCTATCTTGAACAACACCCCTAGAAACAAAATCCCCAAAGTTCTAAGGGATTTTCATACAAGCTTTAAATTCAACTTCTAAAATAACAAACTTCTTTAATCTGTTTTGTTATCTCGTCCCTGGGGCGCTCAAGCTCAAGCTAAACCAGTTAGGTGAGAATTTAAATTAACTTGCCTCAGGACAAAAAGGCACTCCACCTCCTAGTGCCCCATAAAGTAAACAAAAACAAGGGATTTAAAGCAGCGGGTGGCCGCGGAGCACTTAAAAGGATTTAAGGTGGCTTGCGCCATACAAACAAACAAAAAAAGATTTTAAAAAGCCATTTTTTTTCCATAATCTTTTTCTTGGGGAAGGGGCTCATCAGAGGATGACCCCACATGGAGGGCTTTCTCCTGTAGTCCTCCGTGCCCCCGCAGGATTCCCCTTGGGGCACATGACTTCATGCCACATGCACTCGGATGGCGGCTGGCTTGCACTGAGGGTGTGCATGCACAGCGCTAGTCATAGCCTTTTCAACCCCCCTCCTGGGGTGCATGCCATGGCGTCCATGGGACACCACTGTGTCCGTGCACTGATGCACAGCTCACACGTCATGGGTCATAGCTTTTTCTTGCCCCAAGCTACTACCAGCACAGTTACGTTTTTTCCAATCCAGACTGACAGCCCTCTTCAAAGAAATTCACCATGTGGGTTAACAGTCTTGCCTTAGTTTAAAAATAATATATGGATAAACAATTTTAAAAACTTTTAGGCTAAAGAAAACCAAATGCCTTTTTGCATTAATTATATTGGTAGATTGTCACATGCTGTTTGAGCTCACTGAGATGCTGACTCTGGAGATGGGATTGGCCCTCCCACTTCAGATTTAAGCCTATTATATCAAGATATGTTCTTCAAAACCTCAGGCTCAGGCTTGGCCCCCTGACCCTGTGATAATTAAAGGAGAACAACAAAACAGCCTAAGAGTAAATACAGTGTACAGTTAAAAACAGCTAAGTTGTAAACTAATTACAACAGAGGGTATTACTGTCTATAGTAAAAGTAGTTAATGGATTCTTTATTTGGTAACTAACACAGACTAATGTAAAATATATGGTAAATACAAAAATAAATTTAACTACTTAATAAACAACATGATAGATTTTTTTTTTT
>NW_008344185.1:23194-36681 GCF_000622305.1 Nannospalax galili | reverse complement strand
TCAGCAGTTAAGAGCACTGACTACTCTTGCAAAGGACCTGGGTTAGATTTCCAGCACCCACATAGTGATTAACAACTGTTCATAACCCCAGTTCCATGGGGAATCTGATGCCTTTTTCAGACCTCAATGGGCATCGCATGACACAGTGTACTGAATGTATTAGAATAGGGAATTAAGAATTAAGAATTGTATTGAATGTAATAGAATTAAGAAACTAAGAATCAAAAAAGAACTCTAGCAAAAGTATGTAAACAAATCCAAAGTGTGTACATTAAAGATAAGAGCATCACTTAGTAGCCCTAGAATGTAACCTAGCAACCTGAGTGTAACTGTGTGATTAGCCAAATGATGTAAGAAGCTGATAAACATGTTCATCAAGTCATGCAGAAGGACTATAAAAACCCAGAGAAAAATCAGTTCGTGGATGCACATATGAGCTGAACTCCTGTCAGCTGTGCGGCCCCATCTTCTGACTGATCCTGTCTCTGGACCATAAGAAAAAAGAGGAACTTCACTTCGTGAACATCCGGACCTGACTCGACCCTCGACCGCGAGACAGCCAACCTGCTTCAAGGCTTACAAGGACATCTCAAAGTCTATATATTTAAGATAAATGTTCATCTCTATATATGTGAGATTAAAAATTGCTTGGTAAATTTATGTATTTGTTTATAATTTGTTATTAAAACTATTAAATTTTAATAACTTAAAAGTATAAACAGGGTTATAGCACAGATTTCCTAAATTGATTATGCTGGAGGTTGTAAACATCAATTCAATAGTGTTTAACTATGTACCAATTACTTTTTTCCACCTAAAGCAAGGTTTTCATAGACCACTCTCTATACTACATAAGGTAAAAGATTTACCTAAAAACTTATAAAACACAATATGTACACGGGTAATACACTATCTTTGTATATAATTGAGATTTCATGTTCTTTTAATAAGATGATGCTACACACCACATTCTTCTGAGTCAAATAATTACCATCTTCATGACTTCAGCTGTGTCCACTAACAAAAATCATCACAATTAAACTTGTTGACTTGACTATCATATTCTTTAATTGAAGGACGAGTGGTAAACAGGGTCATTGGACCATCACCTGAGTATCCTGCTGCTCTTCCCAGCCAACTGTATGTAATTTGACCCAACTGTATGTAATTTGGCCCTAATCATACATGGTCTCCTGGGTTTGGGGAGAACTAAAGTGTATTATCTGGGGAAGGCTGGGAAGAGAAGGCTTGATCCATGCTGGGTTAAGGCTTTCCAGTGTAAATACTCTCAGGTCACTCATACACCCCAACAACTCTTCAGTCATCTCTGTAACTAAGCTCAATAAATTTATTGGTTCCCCAGAAAAACTTTAATGTAATCAAACATTGATTTGATACTACAACCTAAAAAGGGGAAAAATATTGCTTAATAGCCCTAGAAAAGAATTCCTACAACAGATGGAAAGTTTGTTAATGTTATTATGTCTCATGGTTATTAAAAAATAAAGATAAGATAAAAGATGTTAAAAGGATACAGGAATGGAGGTATTTTGTTAAAAATGAGAAAGCCTAAGCAAATGATGGAGGTCTATGTAGATTTGTCATGATTTATCAAGCATGAGAAAAAGATCTTAAAATTTCTAAGGTCATAGCTTAGTCAACTAGTTTAAGGATGTCTCATCAAGGTTTATTTTAAAATGTTTGGGTTTTGCCCAAGCTCTATCTACATAGCACATGGTAATTAAAAGAACCAGATTGGTGTAACTAACCTTCTTGGATGTTTAATAGCGAGATTTTGAGGCCTATACTAATCTGGTCAGAGGGATGTAAAGGGACAATTTTTTGTTCCTTGCCCTCCAAGGTCAAACAAGTTCCAGGGGCTATGGAGCAACTCTCAAAGAAATGTCCTGTAACTTTGGTGAGTCACCTTTCCTCTTGTTCAGGGAGGCCATGGAGACCCCAGAAGATGGACTTTAACCAGTGTCCAGTCTGCAAAGAGGAGGGTCAACACAGAGGAAACATTTCCTTCATGCTTCCAAGCAAAGCCCAGGTCAAGCAAGACCTCTTGGCTTATCTTCACGTAGATGGAACTGATAAAGAAAAGCCTGAGGAGCCAGGGGCTCCCCCCAAGCCCATATGACCCCTGAGAAACAGATCCTCATATGACCTTAAAAGTAATAATATATTGGTTTATTTGGTCCAACTATATGGCCTTAAACACCAAAGGGGAAAGTATAACCAAAGATTAAAGTCATCAATATATTTCTTTAAGAACTCAAAAGATTACACATCCCAGACATTAGACTTAAGTTCTTATGTTATTTAGACAATTATTTCTCATTGGTAATTTTGTTCCTAACAGGACAGTGCTACTCAGGTGTAGGACTTTAAATCTTGGTCTAAAATACTGTAGTGCCCACCTGCAGCTGAGAAAAACAACTTACTATTCTAAAATGATAGCTAAATTTGTTTTCTCTCCCTATCTAGAGGCCATTTAAGAGGGAGCTGATTCTAGCCACTCCAACAGTTATCAAAATGCCTGACAACAAATCCTGAGTTCATCGATCATCATTCCAGCCTTGACAGGCAAAAGAAAAATGAGAAACCTGTTGGATGCTTTTGGGAGCCCTCATCAAGAAATTCCAATGGACTTTAATTTGGACATTTTCTGGTTCCCTGCCCCCAAATTGTAATACTAACTACTCTTGCCCTTACTCTTACCTTTACTTTTCCTTCACATCTTCCAGGCACCAGTCAAACACCTTTCTTTTCTCCCTATACTTAAGAGATATGTAATTTGGGAGTCTTTTAGATAGACCCACTGAAGGGGGTACCCCAATTGCCTCACCCTGTGTCCATCCCTGTTCAGCATGGAAGAAGCCAGAACGGTCTGTGTCCCAATTCCCTACTGGCAATTTGGGTAAGCCTCTTCAGAGGGTGGTATGATAAGAATAGGAGTTAGAAATTGACTAGGCAGCTAGGGTAAAAAGACCCCAAAGAAAAGTAGCCAGTTTCTTTCTTGGCTAAAAGTCAAAATGTCCTTGGGCCAAAAGGCCAAAACCATTAAAAGTATTTGTGAGCTCTTATCCCAGAAAGATTTTGGGGTTACCTCTTCAGAGGGGAAATGTTACAATATCAATAGCCCCCTGATTGTTATTTTGATGCTTGCTCTCTGTTTCATACAATTTCTTACAAATTACTACCATTGCTAAAATTACTACTAATCAGGTCATGGTCAGTTATCAAACTTTGGATTCTCCTGAGATAGATGAGTTGGCCCTTAAAGCTTGTGATGACACTTCTCCATTTATAAAACAAAACGGGGAGATGTTGGGGAACCCTGCTGTTAAGGTTGGCTCCTTTCTCAGCAAGGGCTTCCTGCCTGACTTACCTGGAAAGTGCCTCCAAGCATGGATACCTGACCTTATTCAGAACATGACCTTTGGCATAGTTACCTGCAATAAAAACTGCCCCCAGGTTTTTTCTGTATGATAATTAGGCATTGCCCTATAGCCGGATGATAGGATCCCGCTACCACATGTAAATAAAGCATACTATGAGCACCTGTCAGCTAAAGCTTTGGCTGCTGCCTCCACACTATATTTTCCCTGACCCCCCATTGAATAAATGGAGCTGTATCACTGCATCTGCCTCTCCGGAAGGGCTTTCTTCCATCAGTGGTCACTGGCCATCCCCGTTTGTCACTTCTGCTCCTTTTGTTCTCATGGATCGGTGGCCAAAGACCCACGAGGGGAGGGAGAGACCCCACAGTGAATGACTTAGACATTCAGATATTGTATTAGGATACTGGATAAGGGTTATTTGAATACTGCAATACCTCAATGGTCATAGAGAAAGGGATGCTTCATAGTCAGGGTGGGATGGGCAAGCTGTTACAAGAGTTCATTGTGCTACTTAGACTGGTATACAATTTAAAACTTACAAGTTATTTATTTCTGGAATTTTCCATGTTATGTTTTCAGACTAGCTGATCCTGCAAGACCTTAGGAAGTGAAGATGCAAAAAGGAGTGAGTACATGGGGCTGGAGGGATGGCTCAGGGGTTAAGAACACTGACTGCTCATGCAGAGGACCCGGGTTTGATTCCCAGCACCCACATGGTGGCTACAAACCATCCTTAACTCCAGTTCCAGGGGAATCCGAAGCCCTCTTCTGACCTCTGCAGCATTGCACGACATGGGTGCACTCACATATATACAGGCAATATACTCACACACAAATAAAAATAAAAATTAAAACAAAGTACTACATTTTCTTGTGTTTTGGTTTCAGATCATTTTGTGGTTATGTTTAGTTTTCTAAGGTATCTCTTGTCTTTGACAATACTGTATGATGATCTCAGAATGAATGATAATGACAAAAGCATGTGAGTGAGAATTTGGTGCAATAAAGATGCTTTTAGAGGCAGTATGCAGGAATACCTACCTGTAAGCCTAGCCTGGTGGAGGCTGAGGTAAGAGGATCGTGGATTGGAGGCCAGCACTGGCTACGTAGAGAGACCCTGTCTCACAAAGGATTTTTTTTTTAAAGTTATTTTTATTTCATGTGTATGTGTGTATTGCCTGCATGTAGGTAAGTGCACCCATGTTGTGCAATGCCCGCAGAGGATAGAAGAGGCCGTCGGATCCCTTGGAACTGGAGTTACAGACAGTTGTTAGCTGCCACGTGGGTGCTGAGATTCCAACCTGGGTCTTCTTTGAGAACAGTCAGTGTTCTTAACTACCGAGCCATCTTTCCAGCCGAAAGAATTATTTTTGAGAAATGGGCTACAAATAAAAGGCAAACAAAAAGAACCTGTTTTCAGACTTAGATGGATTAAATTAGAAAACAACACCCTGAAGGAGGGACATGTCTCCCCACCTCTGCTCTCAGGTAGGCTTGTTCCTCATGGTGTCTCCATATAGCTCCAGGCCTACATCCTTGTCAGTAAAGTATAAAATGTAGATATTCTGTCTTCTAAACAGTTTCAATATAAGTTTTGGGTCTGGCTTTCCCAGGCCAATGTGTGAGACCTGCTGATCATGGAAACATGTGATTACCAAAGCTGGGTCATGTGCCCTAGGCTGAGCTTCCATATTCCCCACTCCTGATATGTGGATGACAATGGGAAGTGATTTCTATTCCTCTCTCCCCATGCTACTGTAGCAATTTGCCATATAGCACAGATTTATTAATCTAGCAGTTATAAGTCTGAAGTGAGTTCTACTAGGTAAAAAGCAGTGTTGGTAGGCCTGTGTTCCTTTGAGAACTTTGTGGAAAATCTGTTTTCCTGCCTTTTCTAGCTTCTAGAGCTTCTTGTCTCCCTTCACTCATGGCCTTCTTCACCTTCAAACAAGCAGTCACATGCCTCCGAGCTTGGCTTCTGCCCTTTACCTCTCTTTCCTTTCTGATTCTCTTCTTTCACTCATTAGAATCCTTGTAGTTATGTTGGGTCCACCCGGTGTGAAACCATGGGAAGTTCTATCTTAGGGAGAATCACTCTGGTCAGAGCATTTCAATCTAGACTCTTTGGAGTCTAGAGATCATTTGGCAGGTGTATGTTGACTAGGAGCCAGACTGAAGAAGTATTAACACCTCCCCTCCCCACTACTCTTGGAGCTACAACCTGTGGGATCTGTACCAGGAGACTGTTTCTGATCAAATAATGATTTTCCTTCTCTAACCCTAGTCCTTTGTTCCCTCCTCAGAACACTCTTGGTTTTATCAGAAACTGTCTTTTGAATTGCAATCCTAATATAACCAGAGCCCCAGGCTTGAGCCTGACTCTGGGGGTTCCAACATATTAGGTCCAGCAATACTACAAGAAGAAAGCCAAGAAAAAAAAGAGAAAGGAAACAGTAATGTTAAAAAGGCAGAAAATGATTTTAATCAAACTGTTTTAGCCCATATGCAGGGTACTGACCTGAGCTTTAGCCCTGAATAGAGAAAGAACTGGGGCAGGGGGTAAAAGGTATACATAAATAGGCAGTCCTGGCTCCATCATGGTTTGGTTTGTTAATTATCTGAGCCTTGCTTCTGCAAGGTGGACTGAAGATGCTCTTATTACTTGAGGGGACAAACTGGCTCCCAGGAGCCAGCTGCTGGAGGTTGATCCCACCATTGGTGATTCATCTGCAGAGATCCGCTGTTCCTGGAATGTAAGGTGATTGTACATTTAGGGCATTGACTGGAGACTTTCAGGTACCTTTTAGTGTGTCTGGAACAGGACATTGTAAAAGCTGATAACAAGATGTGTTAGTCTTACCTTTGTGCCTCCATCCTTGAGGGATGTGGTAGTTTTTAGACAGTCACTTCTGGAGTGATTAACATGCCTGTGTGTAGAGCTAAGCAGGAGTCTGACCCAAAGTAAAGGAGACAGATGCTCCCACCCAGTCAGTCAACCTTAGTTTCATGTGGGGGAGGGGCTCAGGTTATAGAACCCGAGAAGGTCCTGAAGCACCTCTCTAGCCATTTTTCGTGGCTGTCAGGAAGTCATAGGATCTATATTTGAGTGTGGACTTTCCAGCACAGCTGTAAATGGGGGGGGGGCACTCTTCTGTAAATAAACCCCCGTGAGGCACCTCTCTCGCCATTTTCTGTGGCTTTCAGGAAGTCACAGGATCAGTATTTGCATGTGGACTTTACAGCGCGCAGCTGTAAATGTGTGTGTAGGGGGGTTACATCCACTCTTCTGTAAATAAACCCCCACCCTATGCCCAATAAACTCATTACGATTTTAAGAACAGAGCTAATGCAGCCTTCATTATTCCACCAAAGTCGACCCCATGTTGGCAAATCCTTTGGTCTTTAATTTCTTATTCCTATTTTTCCTCCCTTAAACTTCATTGTATATATATTTTTATATAACCTACTTCAATTTATTTCTGGAAAAATGTGTTAAAATTGCCTGTCTTTGGAATTAAAAAAAAAATAAAAAAAATTGCTGGTTCATAGGGTACAAAATTCTAAAAATGATTTAAAAAATAGATTTCATGGGTTGCCTTTAAAAATGCCTTTAAACCTGGGCGTGGTGGTGCACGCCTGTAGTTCCAGCACTTGGGAGGCAGAGGCAGGTGGATCTCTGTGAGTTCAAGGCCAGCCTGGTTTATATAGTGAGTTCCAGGAGAGATGGGGCTACAGGGAAACCCTGTTTCAAAAAGACAAACAAAACAAAACAAAACAAAACAAAACAAACAAACAAAAATGCCTTTAAAAGAGGCTGTATCAATTTATATTTCATAATCCAAGGGATTTTTAAAAAAACATTTTATTTTATTGTGTATGTGCATTGAACCTGGATCTTCTTGATTGGCTAGACTGGCTGGCCAGAAAGCCCTGGGATTCTCCTGTCTCTACTCCTTAGCATTGGGTTTACAAACTTTACTGTCATGTCTACCTTTTTATGTGGCTGGTGGAATGTGACTCACTTGCACAGTCAGTATTTTCCCCACTGAGTCATCTACTCAGCCTTAAGTTTATTAAGAAACAAATTTTAGACAAGAGTCTCACTGTGTAGACCAAGGTTTTTCAAACTCATGATTCTCTTTCCTCAGCCTCACGAGAGCTAGGATGTATACGCATGTGCTATGCCTGACCAACATAAAGTAATATAAAGTAAAATAAATAGAATAATAAATTAAATTACAAAATAAAACATTATCTAGCTTTAAGGCAAATATATCTTACCTAAGTAATCTTAAGCAAAGAGAATCCGTATGGTGCCTGGATTACTTATGTTCTTCAGATAGATGGGAGACACTGGGTAGATTTTCTTTGGTCCCAGCTCTTCCCAGAAGTGTCCCCTGCTGAACAAGAGGTTGAGCAGACAACTTTTGACTATGAAGACCCATGAGTCCTTAGAGGTTTCTGTTTATACAGTTTCTGGAACTTAACTGAAAAGCAAACAAAAGTCTTAAATTCATTTTTTGCATTTTATTTATTATTTTTATTTTATGTATATGAATGTATTGCCTGCATGTAGGTAAGTGCACCCGTGTCGTGTGCAATGCCAGTGGAGGACAGAAGAGGTTGTCGGATCCTGGAACTGGAGTTATGGACAGTTGTTAGCTGCCATGTGGGTGCTGGGATTCGAACCTGGGTCTTCTTCAAGAACAACCAGTGTTCTTAACCACTGAGCCATCTCTCCAGCCCCCTTAAATTCATTTTTATTTGTTTGGTGTTCTGTTTACAAATCTAGCATTTAGAGAAATACATCTATCTCCAAGCTATGTGGAAATATTGATGAGGAAAACAAGGCTTTTGGAATTAACAGAATGGAAATGATTCCTTTCTTGAACTGGCAGAGAATATAAAATAAATCTAGACAGTTAATGGTATTTTTTTTTGTCTCACTCAGAAATTCTATTCGTCTAATGAATTTGCTGGTTTCAATGAAGTTCTTAGATGAATTTTTAGCACTTTCCCAGGGATATCATTGACCAGCAGAGGGGGCCAAAGAGCGCTCAGTGCTGTGTCTAATAGCGAAGTTCACAAAATAATGTTTAAATTTGTTATCCAAGATGTGTCATGGCTTTCATTTTCTGAAGGAGTAAGGTTAGTTTTTACCCAGAATGTCATATGCACCTTGTTGTGATAATACCAAATCTAATACGGAAAGGGTTTATGTATCCCATTGTCCAGAAGCAGCCGTTTGAACACCGGCTTCATTTTGCCTTGGGGAAAACGTCATGGATCTTTTTATACAACAACAATTCAAATTTTAAAAAGTACAGTGAAAGACATTCTCCCACCGGATCCCTAGCCTCCCACTTCTCTCTAATGTCCACTTCTGTAGGCAGTTTCTTAAAGACCCGGCCACAGAAATCCCATGTGACAAGTCTTTTAACAAGTATAATTCTAAAAAAAAAAAAAAAAAAGGTATTCCACATGGTTGAAAACCCTGAAAGCTTTCCAACAGGAATTCAGAAGTCCCATTTCTGTCTCTCAGAGGCAGTGTATTAAAACTGTATTTCCTGGCTACTGTGTTGCCTGCTATGCTGGATAATAAGTAGATGGGCAAGCAGGAGTTTATATTTCTATTGTAGCAGACCTGGCTTGATTTGCATTCTCCACCTGTCTCCCTGCTTTCAGCTTCCAATATAACCATTATCGGCTAATTCCTTGGGTAGGCTTTATGTTATTTTGGCAGATGATAGTCTTCTTTGCTGAGTTAGACACTGGAATACTTTTCCTTTCTTGTATGATATTTCATTTTCCTAGAGTTAGTAGTTTTTCATTGGCTTAGCTTTTCAAAGCACTTGTCGTTCATTTTTCCATACACATTAGCAGCTTTGTCAAACACCAGTTACATTTTCCAAATGACCACACATATCACACACCCTTTCCTAGTCTCCATCTTGCTCTGAGCTGAGCCGCCTGTACCCTGAACATGTGTAAAGAAAGCTCTTATCATCTGGCCTTCACTGCCTCATCCTGTTGATCTCCTTCAGGGTCCTATGGCTTCCTTTTCTTGGCTTAGTCCCTTGTTTGATGGAGTGCATCTTCAGGCATTCCCAAGAGAATATAGCTGAATTTTGAGTTCCTTGAGAGTCTCAGTGTGTCTTACTCTTGATGTATCTCCAGGCTCATGATCTCTCTCCAGTGTTTCTTCATTGCTTTCCAGGCTCTTGGCTTCACCTCAGAACTGTGGTGACATTCAGATGCATAATCTTTTGTATGTAGACTTTTTTCTTTCTGTAATCTTTGACTGTGGAATTTTGGAATTCCTGTTTGTTGGTCTTTTAAATTCTATACTGCTAGGTACTAATCTTTAAAGTTCTTGGCAGCTGTAATTTTTAAATTCTTTCTTCCAGCAGGATATGTTTTCTGTGGCCTCCCCATAACCATGCCAGCAGATTTATTTCTTTCCTATTTAGTGGGTATGCAAGAGAATAATGGATGGGACACAGGTACTCAGCTGGCCACAATTCCTAAGACATCTTTGCCTTGGCACCTTTTGAAGGATTCCTCAAAGATATATCTGATGTGAATCCTTAGAAAGTATCCTTCCAAATTCTAGAAACAAACCCATCTGATCACTGAGGAAATAAGTCTATCAGGAAAATGTTTTGGAAAGGGTTCTCATTTATTTTGACTCCATTCCTGCCCTGATACCAGTGTTCATGTGGGACAGTAGACACGGAAGAGTCAAGTTTCAGAGAAGTCAATGAAAAAACTGGACTTGGTGCCTGCCTGGCAGAGGACATTAAAGAACAAGTTAGTGTTCTAGCCTTCAGGCCATTGAGCGGCACTCTCAGAGCCCCTCCCCAATCCTCTCACTGAGGGTTCACCTTTCCAAAACCAAGTATTACCCTGTGTGATGCCTACTCATCTCCAGACTGATCTCAGGTTCCAAGAGGCCTCCTTTTCCTTTGCTCACATCAAAACTTAAAAAGCTACCCACTCACCCACCCTCCCACCCTCTCAGTCTGTTTTTCTCTGATTAGTCTCTGCTTCTGTAACAGGTCACTAGTTCCTAAACTTGAAAGTGTAGATGAATTACCTGTGGAGTTGTTTTTAACATATAGCTATCTTGGACCTACTTTTTCAGAAGCTCTGGGGCTAAGGTTCTCTATAGAAAATATTAGTTCTGATGCTCAGTCTTGTTTAAAAGCCTCTGGGCGGCTGAGGACTCCTCTCAGCTTTTTTGGGGACTCCTTTCATTGTCCTCCTCTGAGAGAGAACATACTAAGATGACCCAAATGGCGACTTTGCAGTTCTGGTTTTGTCATGTGGTCCTTAGATTCCTTCCTACTCTGTGGGGCTCACCTTGTGACTCTGTTGAGTGGGTGATGTCTGAAGGAGAGGCAGAAAGAACTTGAAAAAATTTCTTTTTTATAAAAAATTTTTATATTTAAAGTATCAAATGTAATTTGTTCTGCTTTAAAAAAATTTTTATTTTATGTGTATAAATGTTTTGTTTGAATGTATGTGCAATGCCCTAGGAGGACAGAAGAGGGTGTCAGATCCCCTGGAACTGGAGTTAAGGATGGTTGTTAGTCACTATTGGAACGGAACCTGGGTCCTTTGGAAGAACAACCAGTGCTCAACTGCTAAGCCATCTCTCCAGCCCCAATTTTCTTTTCTGTGGATATATTTATTTATAGTTTTCAAAAGCAGTGAGTATTCAGTTCTAAGATGCTATAAATGACATTTTTTGCTTCTTTTGACTACAAAAGCCACACATCTACATCACTGCCAGGAGGATGAATTGGGAGATTGTGATCTTCCTACAGATCTTTATTTATTTACTTATTTTTTCATTTTTAAAAATTATTTATTTAATAAACAATGATTAGAAGAAGCATTTCATTACAGACTTAACATATTCAATAAAAATTTCCAGAGCAAAGATGCATCTCTTTCAAAAGTGGCTGCAAATTTTTAGGTTTACAGTTGAACTAATACAGTTATACTATATTGAACTCAGTATAAGCCCTATAAAACATAAAATTGAATGAGGTTTTAACCTTTAGAAAAGATCTCCATTTCATTTTAAAATATACTGTTTCATAGAGAAAAACTCATTTTTAATACTACTAACACTTAGATGTTTGCACATGCATCTCTAATCTCTATGTATCTGATTATTACTAGTCACAGTCAGTTACACCTGGATACTTGGTACCTGAGTATGCGTATAAAGTCCTCAGGTAGATTTCAGTGGTGCTGTTTTTCATCTCTACTAATTAACCTGAAGAAATTTTTTTATCTTTTTTTTTTTAGATTGAAGGTTTCCTTTTTTATTTACATAAATAATTTATTGAGAATTTCATACATGCATATAAGGTGTTTTGATCATATCCATTCCCACTCCCTCCCCTCCAACTCCTCCCATATCTCCCCATCACTTTTTTTCTGATAACTTCATGTACTCTTTCTTCTTTCTTTATTTTTATGAGGCTTTGGCTATTCTAACATTACCCCCTCTGAAAAGGTATTCCTAAAATCTTTTAAGGATTAGATACAAGCTCCCTAAATACTTTTGACATTTTTGGCCTTTGGAACAGAGTCTGTTGCTAAGAGGCCCAAGGACATTTTGACTTTTAGCCAAGAAACTGGCTACTTTTCTTTGGGGTCTTTTTACCCTAACTGACTAGCCAATTCCTACTTCCTATTCTTACCACATCATCCTCTGAAGAGGTTACCTAAATTGCCAGCAGGGAATAGGGGCGCAGATCACTCTGGCTTCTTTCATGCTGAACAGGGACATAGGATGAGGCAATTAGAGTACCCCTTCAGTGGGTCTATCTAAAAGACTCCAGAATTACATAACTCTTCTCTCTAGGGGGAAAAGAAAGTCCTTGAATCATGAATAGGAGATGTGAAGGAGAAGTAAAGGCAAGAGTAATTAGGATTTTAAGTTCTAGACAGGGAACTAGAAAAAAGTCAGAACATGGTAATTTTCAAATGTTCATATGAGAGTCCATTGGAATTTCTTGACAAGGGCTTCCAAAACCATCCCTCTATTGGGTTCTTCCCCATTTTTCTTTTGTCTTCCAAGGTTGGACTCTAGAGTGATGGATTCAGGATTTGCTTTCAGGTATTTTGATAGCTGTTGGAGTGGTGAGAATCAGTGTCAATTCCCTCTCAAAGGCTTCTAGATAGGGAAAGAAAACAAATTTATCCATCATTTTAGAATAATATCTGGTTGTCTCCCTTAGCTATAAGTGGGCACTACAGTATTTGAGACCAAGATTTGAAGTCTTACATCTGAGCAGCACTTTCTGGTTAGGAACAAAATCATCAATGAGAAATAATTGTCTAAATAACTTTTTATATAGACTTGAGCCTAATTCTGGGAAGTATAATCCCTTGCGCTCTTAAAGAAATATACTGATGACTTTATCTTTGGTTATGCTTTCCTTTTGGGTGTTTAAGACCATACAATTGGACCAAATAAATCAATTTATTTTTACACTTAAGGTCACGTAAGGATCTGTTCCTCAGGGGTCACATGGGCTTGGGAGGAGCTCCTGGCTCCTTTCTTTTACCAGTTCTGTCTATGTGAAGATAAGTCAACGGTCCTGCTAGACCATGTCTGGCTTCACTTGGAAGCATGAATGAGATGTTTCCTCTGAGTTGACCCTCCCCTTTGTAGACTGGACACTGGTTCAAGTCCATTTTGTGGGGTCTCCATGTCCTCCCTGAACAAGAGGACAGGTAACTTACCACAGTTACAGGACATTCTGAGAGATGTTCCATAGTCCCCTTGAACTTAATCGACCTTGGAGGGCAAGGGGCAAAAACTATCCTTTAAGTCCATCTGACCATATTAGTATTGGCCTCAAAGTATGGCTGTTAAACATCTAATAAGGTTAGTTCCACCAGTTTGGTACTTTTAATTATCATGTGCTTTGTAGATAAGGCTTCCGTAAAAATATTCTCAGATAAACCTTGACTAGATATATACTTTGTTCCTTAAACTAGTTGACTATACTATGACCACAGAAATTTTAAGATTATGTGTATATTAGTCTCATCCTTTAG
>NW_008344185.1:4652-23002 GCF_000622305.1 Nannospalax galili | reverse complement strand
TTTTCCTGGGGATGCTAAGCAATGCTTATTCCCTTTTAAGGATCTAGTGTCAGCCCAATGTTGATTAAAGTTTTACTGGGGAACCAATGAATTTATTAAGCTTACTTACCAAGATAACTGAGGGGTTGCTGACGTGTATGTACGACTTGAGGGTATGCACCCTGGAAAGCCTTTATCTAGCATGGGTCATGCCATCTCTTCCTAGCCTTCCCCAGATTAGCCCTCCCTAAATCCAGTAGACCATGTGTAATTAGGGCCAAATTACATACAGTTGGCTGGGAAGAGTGGCTGTATACTCAGGTAAGGGTCCAGTGACCCTGCTTGGTCCTTCTTTAATGAATGTGCAGAAGTGTCAAGAACCCCAGTTGTGACAATGTTTAGTGATCAGGCTCAGCCGAAGTCGTTTTGATGGTAGTTATTTCATGCGGAAGGGACTGCTGTACAGCATCATCTTATTAAATGAACATGGAATTTAAAAGGATTTGGTGTTAGGATCCACATATGAGGGAGAATATACATCTTTTATTTTTCCACATACATCGTTTGTTTTTCTGAGTCTGTGTTACTTCACTTAGTATAACAGTTTCTAGATCCATCCATTTACCCGCAAATTTCATTATTTCATCTTTCTTTACTGCTGAATAGAACTCCATTGTGTAAATATACCACATTTTTGTTAATCACTTGTCAGGTGAGGAGCACTTAGGTTGCTTCCTTCTCTTAGCTATTGTAAAAAGAGCAGCAACAAACATGGTTGTGTTAGATAAAAGCCGGGCAGGGAATAGCCACAGGAAACTTAGGAGGACTCCAGCAAAGCAAAGTTTATTTCTTAGGATTGCTGGTGGCTTGCAGCTCATCTGGGGAGAGAAAGACAACCAGCAGCCTCTTGACTGCTGAGAAAGTTCTTATAGGGAGAATTGGGAATGTGGAAAGTGGCAAAAATAGTCTTTACAGTTTCAAGGGAAGTAGCTTGAACTGAGAGGCTCTTACATCAGTGGGTCTGGGTGTAGGGACCTGTTTGTCTTCCAAAATTATCTGGGGAACAGCTTTGTGCTGAGAAAGCTCTAAATGTAGCAGTCTGGCCAGTTTCTGTTTCATAAGGGGGCCCTCATGGCCTGTTCTGTGAGGCTTTTTACATTGGGTGAGGGTCGTCTGCAGACCTGGACTCTAACAGGTTGTACAAGTGTCTCTACAATAGGATGAATCCTTTGGGTATATGTCAAGGAGTGGTATAACCAGGTCATATGGTAGGTTTATTTCTAGATTTTTAAGAATTCTTCACACTATTTTCCATAGAGGTTGCACGAGTTTGCAATCCCACAAGCAGTGAATGAGCATTCCCCTTTCTCCACATCCTCACCAGCATTTGGTATCATTTATTCTCTTGATTCTAGCCAGTCTGATTGGATAAGGTGATTCCTTAGGGTGGTTTTAATTTCCATTTCTCTAACTACTAATGATGTTGAACCCTTTTTGAGATGTTTCTTGGCCATCTTTATTTCTTCCTTTGAGAACTCTCTGTTTAGATCTTTAGCCCATCTTTTCATTGGGTCATTTGGTTTGTCAGTACTTTGTTTTTTGAGTTCTTTATATATTCTGGATGTTAAACCTGTCAGATGTGCCACTGGTGAAGATATTTTTTGCCATTCTGTGGGTTTTCCCTTCACTTTTTTGATTGTTTCTTTTTCTGTACAGAAACTTTTAGTTTAATGAGGTCCCACTTGTTGATTACTGACCTTAATTCCTGAGCAACTTCTGTCTACTTTAGAAAATCCTTTCCTATACCTATGTCTTGTAAGTTACTGCCAATATTTTCTTCTAATAGTTTCAGGGTTTCCAGTTTCACATTGAGGTCTTTGATCCATTTGGAGTTGACCTTTGTGCAAGGTGAAAAATAAGGGTCTAGTTTCATTCTTCTACAGGTGGAGATCCAGTTTTGTCAGCACCATTTGTTGAAGATGCTATCTTTCCTACATTGTGTATTCTTGGCACCTTTGTGAAATATCAGGTATCTGAAATTGCGTGTACTCGGATTTGGATCTTCAATGATGTAACATTGAGCTATGTGCCTATTTTTGCACCAGTACCATGCTATTTTTATGAGTATAGCTCTGTAGTATACTTTGAGATCTGGTATAATAATCCCCCCAGCTTTGCTCTTTGTGCTCAGGGTTGCTTTGGTGATCTGGGGTCTTTTGTGCTTCCATATGAATTTAAGGATGGTTTTTTCTAATTCTGTGAAGTATGTCATGGGGATTTTGAAGGGGATTGCATTGAATCTATATATTGTTTTTGGCAGGATGGTCATTTTCACAATATTAATTCTTTCAATCCATGAGCATGGGAGTCCTTCCATCTCCTGGTGTCTTCCTCAATCTCTTTCTTTAACAATTTAAAATTTTCATTGTAGAGATCTTTGGTGTCTTTGGTTAGATTTATTCCAAGATATTTTTTTTTTTTTTTTTGCAGCAATTGTGAATGGGAGCATTTCCCTGTATTTCTTCTCCAATTCCTTGTTATTGGTTTATAGAAAGGCTACTGATTTTTGTAGACTGATTTTATACCCTGCCACTATACTGAAAGTGTTCATCAGTTCTAGGAGTTTTGTGGTAGAATTTTTGGGATCTCTTAGGTATAGTATCATATCATCTGCAAAAAGTGATATTTTGACCTCTTCTTTTCCAATTAGTACTCCTTTAATTTCCTTCTCTTGTCTTATTGTTCTAGCAAGGGTTTCAAGCACTATTTTGAAAAGGAGTGGAGATAGTGGACATCCTTGTTTGATTCCTGATTTTAATGGGAATTCTCCATTTAGAATGATGTTGGATGTGAGTTTGTGGTATATAGCTTTAATTATGTTGAGGAATGTTCCCTCTAGTCCAGTTCCCTCTAGGACTTTGAACATAAATACATGTTGAATTTTGTCAAAAGCATTTTCTGCATCTATTGAGATGACAATGTGGTTTTGAGTCCATTTATATGAGTAATGATATTTATTGACTTGTGTATATTGAGCCATCCCTGCATTTCTGGGATAAAGCCTACTTGATCATGGTGAATGATTTTTTTGATGTGTGCCTGTATGCAGTTTTCAAGTATTTTGTTGAGAATTGTTGCATCTATGTTCATTAAGGATATGGGTCTATAGTTTTCTTTTTTGGTTGTGTCTTTACCCAATTTGCATTATTAGAGTGATGCTGACTTCACAGAAGGAATTTGGGAGTTCTTCTGTTTCTATCATTTTGAATAATTTAAATAGTATTGGTTGGAGGTCTTCGTTAAATGTCTGGTAGAATTCTGCTGTAAATCCATCTGGGCCTGGGCTTTTTTTAGTTGGGAGGCTTTGTATTACTGTTTTAATTTCCTTACATGTTATGGGTCTGCTTAAACTGTTGATTTCTTCTTGGTTTAAATTTGGTGGTTCCCATGATTTTAGATATCCATCCATTTCTTTTAGATTTTCAGATTTAGTAGCGTATAGATTTTGAAAATATTCCCTTATAATGATCTGGATCTTTTGGGTGTCTGTTGTGTCAAATATTTAATGAACAAGCAATTGCCTAGTTGCATTCCATTTTCTTGCCCACTCCAGATCCTTTTTCTCACACTTTCAATAAAAAGCCTACAAAATAACTTATTCACTTATTTGCAGATGGCATGCGTTCTTTCTTTCTTTTTTTTTTTTTTTTTTTTTTCTCCTTTTTTTTTTTTTTTTTCTTCTCTTCTTCTGGGTTTGGGTTTCATTTGTTCTTCCCTTTCCAGTGCCTTGAGTTGTAGTATTAGGTCATTTATTTGGGCTCTTTCTAATTTTTTAATGTAAACACTTACAGCTATAAACTTCCCTCTTAGGACTGCTTTTAATGTGTCCCAGAGGTTCTGTTGTGTCGTATTGTCCTTTTCATTGAATTTCAGGAATTGTTTTATTTCTTTCTTAATTTCTCCTTTCACCCACTCATTGTTTAGGAGTGTGTTGTCCAATTGCCACGAGTTTGTGTAGTGCCTAGGGCTTTGTCCAGTGTTGATTTTGAGCTTTATTGCATTGTGGTCCGATAGAATGCACGGAATTAGTTCAATATATTTGTATTTGTTGAGTTTTTTTTTTGTGGCCCAGTATGTGGTCAATTTTTGAAAAAGTTCCATGGGGTGCTGAGTAGAAAGTGTATTCTTCGGTGCTTGTGTGGAATATTTGATAGATGTCTGTTAGGCCCATTTTGTGTATGATATCATTTAATTCTGACCTCTCTCTGTTTATTTTTTGTCCAGTTGACCTGTCTAATGGAGACAGTGGGGTATTGAAGTCCCCTACTATTACTGAGTTGGGGTTAATCTGTGTCTTAAAGTCCTGTAGTGTTGTTTTTATGAATTTGGGTGCACCAGAGTTTGGTGCATATATGTTAAGGATTGTAATATCTTCTTGGTTAACTGTTCCTTTGATCAGAATGAAGTGACCCTCCTTATCTCTTCTGATTTGTTTTACTTTGAAGTCTATTTTGTCAGATGTTAGAATTTCAGCCCCTGCTTGTTTCTTAATGCCATTTGCTTGGAATAGTCTTTTCCATCCTTTTACCTTAAGGTACTGCCTGTCCTTGAAGGTAAGATGGGTTTCTTGCAGACAGCAAATAGATGGATTTTGTTTCTTAATCCATTCACTTAGCCTATGTCTTTTGACTGGGGAGTTCAGTTCATTGATATTTAAAGTTAGTAATGAAAGATGTGTAGTGAATCCTGTCGTTTTTATTTTTCTCTGTCTAATTTTGTGTTTCCTAGATTATACCTTTATTTCTTTTCTTTTGTTGCTCCTGGGGTATAGTTGTTTCTCTCGCTGCTGTCTGTATGATTCAAGTATTCTTGAAGGGCTGATTTTGTGGACATGTATTCTTTCAGACTATTTATATCACAGAAGATTTTTCTTTCCCCCTCAACTATAATAGACATTTTTGCTTGGTATAGTATTCTGGGCTGACATCTATTGTCATGTAGAACTGGAAATACATTAGTCCAGGCTCTTCTGGCTTTCATTGTTCACATTGATAAGTCAGTCAGCTGTAATTCTGATGGGCTTTCCTTTGTATGTGACTTGTTCTTTCTTGCTGCTTTCAGTATTCTCTTTTTCTTCTGTACATTTAGTGTTTTTACTATGATGTGTTGTGGGGAGTTTCTTTTCTGATCCTATTTGTTGGTCTATGTGCTTCCTGTATTTGTATGGGGATGTCTTTCCTTAATTTTGGGAAATTCTCTTCTACGATCTTGTTTAAGATCTGGCCAACACCATTAACCTGAAATTCTCCTCCTTCCTCTATTCCTATGAGCTGTAGATTTGGACTTTTCATGGTGTCCCACATCTTTTCCATATTCTTCTTGTGTTTTTTAAAATTTTCCATAATCTTTGCTTGAGTGGTTCATTTCTTCAGCTTTATCCTCCAGTGTTGATATTCTGTTTTCTGTTTCATTCATTATAGCAGTGAGGCTTTCCCCTGTTGCTTCAAGTTGGCTTATTGAGTTTTGCACTTCTTCATTTCTGCCTGAGTTTTCTTCAATGTTTCTCTTTTGTGAATTCACTCAGAAGTTTATCCTGATCTTTTTTCTCTTTGATTTGTTTGTTCATGTGTTCTTTAAATTTGTTGAATCCCTTGATCATGTTTATGATTGTTCTTTTAAATTCAGTGTCCTGGGTTATCTCTAGGGGGTTCTCCTTGCAGAACTCTTCTACAGGATTGGTGGAGTTTGGTGGAGACATAGTATTTTGGCTTTCCATTTTATTATTTTTCCATTGTGATTTTGGCATGTGAATTTCTTTTGTTGTTTAGGATTCTGATATGAGAATTAAGTTGAAGTATGCTTCAGTTTGTATTATCAGGGTGCCTCGATCTTTTCTTTATTGGTTATGTAATGCTGGTTGGTACAGGGTTCAGGTTTTCTCAGGTTTAATTTGGAGGGAACTGAGGGCTTCAGATCAGCTATTCAGGAGTACCCACAGAAGCCCAATTCAGGTTTCAGTCAGGTATACTCAGGCTTCCTTCACCATGTGAAGGCAGGATCCAGTGCTCTCAGCCAGTCGTACCCTGTGTTCTCAATCCCTCTGCCTGAGGGAGGCTTGAGGGAGGCCAGGACTGGGCACTCTCTGGAGGTCTGCTGAGATCAGAACTGCTACAATGATGGAGGTCCAAACCCACCCTCTCAGGCTGTCTCCTAGGATCTCGCCTTTGCCTACCAAAGCTAGATCTACCCTGGGGTCTTGGAAGCTCACCACCATGTGGAGGCAGGATCCAGGATCTGGGGGCTCTCAGGCAGTCCCCTGAATTCTCAGGCCCTCTGCCTGAGGCAGGCTGGAGGGAGGCCAGAACTGGGCACTCTCTGGTGGTCTGCTGAGATCACAGCTGTAGGATGGAGGTCAGAACCCACCCTCTTAGGCTGTCTGCTAGGATCTCAACCTTAGCCTACCAAAGTCAGATCTGCCCTGGGGCCTTGGGAGGGGCCTCAGGAAATTCCCGGTAGGGGGATGGGTATGGTGCAGTTAGGGGAAGCTCACCACCACATGGAGATGGAGGCAGGATCAGGCAGTCCCCTGTGTTCTCAGCCTCTCTGTCAGAGAGAGGCCAGAGGGAGGCCAGAACTGGGCACTCTCTGGTGGCCTGCTGAGATCAGAGCCCCTACACCTATGGAGGTCAGAACCCACCCTCTCAGGCTGTCTGCTAGGATCTCAGCCTTAGCCTACCAAAGCCAGATCTGCCCCTCTACTTTCTAATTTTTTACAGGGTTGGGGGAAACCCAGAGCCCATGCTCTACCACTGGGTCACACCTCCAGCTCCAAAAAAGACATTTTGATATATATGTAGATAATGAAGTGCTACATGTAGTCAAAGTAAGTAATGTGTTGATCTCTTTACATTGTTACCTTTTTTGTGTGGCAGTAGTGAGAACACTACAGACATAATCTCAGTAAATTTTAAACACATAATCTGTGTTATTAATTATTGGCACCAAATTGCACATGAGATCTCAAGAATCCCTGCATTCTACATAACTGAAATTCTCTACCCAGAAAGAACATTTTGTGCTAAGTTACTGTCGTATTTGTGTTAAAAATTTTTAAAAAGTATTCTTTTGGGGGGCTGGAGAGTTGGCTTGGAGGTTAAGAGAACTGGCTGCTCTTGCAAAGGACCTGGGTTTAGTTCCCAGCACCTGCATGGCAGCTGACAACTGTCTGTAACTCCAGTTCGAGGGGATCCAACACTCTCTCCTGACCTCTGTGGGCATTGCATGACATGGGTGTACTTATACACATGCAGGCAATACACTCATACACATTAAAAAATTTCATTTTAAACTGGCACACAATATTTTACATATTTATGGGTTGCAGTGTTAAGTATGTAATGCCATATTACAGTTACAAAGAAAAACAGCCTGAGTCTTAGCATTCATTTTAGCTAAGAGGAGACCCTACTGCTCTGAGCAGCTGCTCCTCCAGATCATTCTCAGAACCATGCTCTTGAACAAAGACCTCACTCCAGTTTTCACCAATTTAAAAAATCATTTGTTTTAATTTTATGTGTATGAGCGTTTTGCCTGCATGTATGTAAGTGTACCATGTGTGTACCTGGTACCTATGGAGGTACAGAAGAACGCATGGGATCCCCTGGAATTGGAGTTAAGGACAGGTATTATGTGGGTGCTGGGAACCAAACCCAGGTCCTCTGCAAGAGCCTTAAGGGCTCTTGATCATTGAGCCATCTCTCTAGCCTTCTCTTAATCAGCTTTTAAACATTATCAATTTAATCCCACCTGCTGTTTGCAACAAAAGGGATAATTATTTTGTTGTTTCTAACAAATAATCACTGCTTGCAGTGTTTTTGATAGCTACCATAAACACACACCGATATATTGTTCTGGGTCAAGGGCAAGGAAAGGTCTTGGGAGACTTAAATCTATATGTTTAGGTTAGAAGAGAAACTCAAAGTTCAGTAACATTTTCTACATTACAAACAAGTGAAGATATATTAAGTACAAGTCATATGTCCAGAGCATGTGCACATTATAAAAGTCATTATCACAGTGGGCACCATGCAATGCCTTGATATAGGTGATATTCACATGTGGGTAAACATACTTGTCTTTTTAAACATTTGTCAAAAATCTTTGTTCTAACCTTCATTTGAACAACACAGTACATTCTTGTTATCTGTGCTCACCCAACTATGTGTATTACATTTTGAAAAAAAATCCATGTATGATGGGGCATGACAATGCATACCTGTACTAACGTAGGAGGGTAAGTTCAAGGCCAGTATAAATTACATAGCAAGACCCTGTCTCAACCAGAAGCAATAACATTAACAAAAACAGCAATGACAAAACTTGTGTCTTTAATTGAGCACAGTTTGTGATTTAATCTGGCCTTTGCAATGATAGTGAAGAAATGATTAATTTCAAATAGATTGGAAAGGAAAGGAAGGGGATTCAGGTTCATTAAACTTTTTAAATATAAAGCAAACTCTAGAGGGCAGCAAAACACTGCACAAAATTCATTAAGGCTCATTAAGATTTCCTGAAAACCGGATGTTTGTTAAATATCTTCTAAAAAGAGCTCTCCTGATGCTGGAGATGCTTCTCTCTGAATGAGAGCGCAAACGCTTGCACTCTTTGTGTTTGTGTTTTTCTCCACATCACCTCCCTGTCACCATTATCTTCCTGTGAAATACATTCACATTCTATAGTCAGTGATCCCACATACTGGGTACCTGCAGGGAACTCTCCTGGTTTCTCTCCAAAGATGGCTAGCACTGGCCTTCTGAGAACATGCCATGCCTGTCTTCCAGGGAGGCACAGCATTCCATATTCTGGGTCTTTCAGTTAATGCAGATTCTACCAAGACCCCTCATTCCCTCAGGTGATAGCAGACAGTAGGATTGTGATTCAGGAGAGCATGCTGGTGGGGATGACTCCATAGTGTCTTGAAGGATATTCTGTATATTCAAAAGCTATACTATATTTGGCTACATATTTTATTCTAAACCTGTTTCCTTTACTTGTTCTAGGAATGATCACCCAGGTTATCTTCTCAACTAACATTTGCCGTATTCCATCCAAGTTGTAGGAAAAAAAGATATGCCACATTTGGCGGTATAAAGTGGCAAAAAAAAGTTATTACTGGCAGATAGTGGAGCTTTTTATCTGGGACTCGCATGGCTTTGGTGCTGGGTGATGTTTCTGGTAAGAATTTCTAACGCAGGTGCCACCAAAGTCTGGAGTATTGGGTTATGGTGGTGGTCTCTGTGAGTCATATGATTTTGAGTGGGTCCTATAATATCTATTTTCTAATTTATAGAATGAAGTCAGCCTGGAAAGTGGATCCTAATCATAACTGTGCCTCTGAATCTGATTCGAAGTCGATCTCAAGCTCTGTCCTTTCCTGTAGAGTCACATTTTTGTGTGTGGGGGTGCGGAATGTGGGTGTTGGGGCAGGGGAGACATGTAATTCTGGTTTGCTCTCCAAGACATGAATATCTATGCTAGATCATTGTTAGTATAATATTCCTTCTGACCATCTATCCATCTATCCACCCACCCATCCATCCATCCATCCATCGGTTTATCCAACAATTTATCAAAAAATGCTGAAGATCTTTATTAATCTAATTTGAATTCTGAAGCAGTAAAAAGTTACCAAGAATATTATATAGACTAGGCCGAACACACACAGACACACACACACACACACACACACACACACACACACACAGACACACCACACTTTAGTATATTATAGTTAGTAGTATAGCAATAGGAACTTGGTTTGTCATATTGACATCATTACTTATTTTCTAAGTTTCAGTGACTCAATTGTATGTGACAAGATGGATCCCACCCTCTGGGTGACACTGACTAAGGTAGCTGACTCAAGTGTTCTGAAGAGAACAGTTGTCCCAACAGCAGCACCTGCCACCTACTGTCAGGCTGATCTTGGTAAGGAAAATTAGCAAGATGGCTTATTTCCTCAACCTCACTAATTTTTACTTTTCAAAAGGAATTAAAATCTCACTGCTTATTTCCTGAGATTCAATGGGATAATGTATACTAAAGCACTTCGAATGTTACAAAGTGCCACACAAACTAACATTTTCACTACTCCATCAAGCAGGAGCAGTGAGACTTTACTCTTAGAGCAAAGCAGTGAAGGTAGCACTAGGCTAAGTTATTTCTTAGTTTGTACTCAGTGAATGATCTCTCTGGGTTTTCCCGTTCACTTTCCGTGAGCTGTAAGAGCCCCATGCCTTCAGTTCCCCACTTCATTTAAAGCTGTGTCTCCTAAGCTCCCTTCATGCAGTGTTCATCTAACCCACTAAAAATTGTACCCTGTGGTCCAGAGAACCTCAGCAAAAGCCTTCCTCATTACAGTTGTTTACTTTTTCTGCAAATGCAAGGTTTTTGTGGTGAACTGTGGCTTCAGAGATAAAGAAGCTCCGTCATGGTTTATTTGGGATTGACTTTCTAAGGATATAATGGGAGGGGAGAGAGACAGACAGAGAGAGACAGAGAGAGAGACAGAGAGAGACAGAGAGAGAGAGACAGAGAGAGACAGAGAGAGAGACAGAGAGAGACAGAGAGAGCGAGAGAAATGGCCACTAGACTTTCATACCCCCTCTCTTGGGCCTTAAATTAAGCCTTTCCTGTGCCATGTGTCCAGGATCTTTCCCTTATTCCTTTCTTCTTTTTCTATAGCAAAAACAGGGGACCACACAAATAGCTTATTTACTAAGGAAGCATTTTAGGATCAGACTGACCTAGGAAATGAATCTAGTGGTTCATAAACATGCTGGATGGCTCCTGAGGAATATGGCATTCTGTCCCAAGGGAAAGAGGGGGCATTAGGTAAAGTTGCTCAGGGACACTTTTAGTGTTAACATTTTAAAGAAGGTTCTGCAAGACACAGACACATAATTTCTCCCTAATTTTCCATACCCACTGTGGATGGCCAGCACCCTGTATTGCATTGATCTGTTGCCCAGACCCCACATCTTCTTAGTAGAGGATACTCCTTCCTTCACAGGACACAGTGCTCAGGGGCCATCTTGGAGAGGGGGCAGAAAAATTGTAAGAGCCAGGGAGGAGGTACAGGACCATATGGAAACAGAGTCCTGCAAGCTCCTGGGAAACTACTCATATAATTCTACAGCAATGTTGTCAGCATACACAAGTCCCATGCAAACTCAGGCGCACAAAAACCCAGCATAGAACTGGGAAAATGAACAGCAGACCCCAAACTTATCTGAAGAAATATTGGCAACTGATTGCTGCTAGGGGAAGAAGAGCTGATCTTCCTAAAACAAAGGACTCTGCATAGGCTGACTAAATCTCAGTGGATGGACTTGTGCTGGGGAACATCTGGGGACACTGACATGACACAGTGGGTCTTAACAGGGATGACAGAGTATATGGGTTCCAATGGTGGGGGGGGGGCTATGGGAGGGTGCTGGTGAGGATGGTTATATAAAGATGATTGAGACTGATTGAGATGTTCTGTATGAAATACATGAAAATTCAATAAAAGCAAACTTAAGAAAAAAAAGAGGAGAGGGCTGGAGAGATGGCTTAGCAGTTAAGAGCAGTGGCTGTGCTTGCAGAAGACCCGGGTTTTGTTCCCAGCACTGACATGGTGGTTAACAACTGTCCTTAACTCCAGTTCCAGGGTATCCCACACCATGATATTAGTGTGTCTACATGTATTCAGGCAATACACACACACACACACACACACACAAAGTGCAGAGAGTAATGAATTACTGCATTGCATGCCTGCGCTCAGCTTATTTCTGTACTCTTACACAGTTTAGAATACAGTAAGTTTTCACATCTCAATTAACATAAGCAAGAGCCCCCCGCCCCCCAGACATGCCCATAGGCTAACCTAATCTAGACAGTCCCTCACTGAGACTCCCTTCCCAGGTGATTCTAGATTGTGTCAAGTTGACAACATTTACCGTCACACCCTATCTGTAGAATAATGGTCATGACGTCTCACAGAGTTTCACTTTTTCTTTTTTGGTGGTACTGGAGATTGAACCATTGAACCTTGAGCCTTGTATATACTAGGCAAGTGGTCTACCACTGAGCCACACACCCCCAGCACTTAATGTCTCAGTGATGTGAAGATTCAATTGGTTACTACTTGTACCTCTTGGAACAAAGCATTACTGTTATTAGTGAGGTGTGAGTCTCATGGGATCTGATCCAATTTACAATCAGTTCTTTGCTTCGGAGGTTGTTTTAATCACTAGGATGGTAGTTACTGAGCCAGGTAAGGATAGAGTTTTTGAGCCACTGCCTTCTACTCTCTTGTCAGATGGCAAGACTTTTCTTACAGATACTTGTTTAGGTGAGTTGAAACTGTTGCAGCTGCAAACATTTCAGGCCCTTTGCCTTTGTTTCTTTATGGGTTGCCTGTAATTTAGATTGGAAAAGGAGAGTCCATTCAGTCATTCTGTTTATCTTTCCTATTTCTGGTTCTTTTCTCTTTCTAGTTAAAACATACAAACATTTTTAGACTCACAGTATGACAGAGGGATGTTTAGCTCCGAAATAAACTGTTTTGTCAAACCTAAGAAACAAGGACTCATTTCATCCTTGTACCTTTTTGCTTAGAGCCTAACCATTTTTGAGACTGAAGGGCACTAGCCTTTTTAATTATTAAGTATGGGCAATTTTATTTCTGGTGACAGTTTAGGTTTTGACAGGTTCTAAAGGCAGGATATGCTAGTGAAATGTTTCATAATACTCCACTGAATTATTTTTATCAAGTTATCAGTAAGATGAAATCTGTAGCAGAAACAGGTTAAAAATTACCACTTTATCAGAGCTTGGCTTCATGTTTGCATTGGACTTTTCCTAAAATACAACAAGAAAAACTGGGTGAGATATTCCTGTTTGCATTGTGAATCCTTTTGCTCCATTGACTTCTGTTTTGTTTAAGAGTTGCTTTTACAGTGCTTTGATTTGAGCACAAAATAAAGGCTGCGCAGGGCTGTGTTTCTGTGTTCCATTCAGTCCTTCAGGGAATAGTTGATAGAACAATTGATCTTTGTTTCTTTGTACACCTAAGGACTAAATAAACCACCCAAAGTAAAGAACAGTAACAGCATTCACAGGGCCCTCAGTGTGGATTCCTGAGTATCTTATTTGGGCCCCATCTGCTCATGAGTTTGGAAGCTACTTGAGTAATAGGAATTTTCATTCAGTTAGGTGTCCGTGGCAAATGCTAAAGGGTGCTCACTTTATCATGGCTCTTGCTCCAGCCAATGGTGTGCCCAGGGCCTTTGCCCTTAAGTTTCTTGCTTGACTTCACCATTCCTTAAAGTTCCAAGTAGTTGCAAAGCTCTGTTCTTTGAACTGGGCCAGCCACAAAGCCAACTCTGAGCTAGTCTCTGTCTCATGTGTACCAAAGTACTCTACAGTTCCTTCAGCTTCTGCCAAAAGACCCTTTTAGCACAGGGTTCAGACCTGAGTCCTGATCATTGGGACAGTAGGCAGATGGTAATGCTGGTCCCTCTTCTGTCTTTCGGATGCCTTAACCATATCATTCAACTGATGATGCCCATTCAAACCAAGTCCTGCAGAATGTGGCTGTCTAGATTTCCTCAGGGTTACTATATGAAAGTGAATAGTGTTTAATTAGTTTTTCTTAAACAATGTGGTAACTAACCACTCATATTGTATTTGTGTTTTGAAGTAGACATGAAAGAATGATTTAAATATTTGAATCACTTCAGTTGTACTGCTTGAAAAAGAATATTTGAATTGGATAAATGTTGCTTTTTAACCCCTTCTGTTGAGATGTCTGTTTTGGTGTGTAGGACCACTTCCAAAACTGGCATGAAAATGATCACTTTATGTAACTGAAAATGGAAGTCATTTGAGGATATGTCTGGGTCCAGGTTACTCTCCTCTTTTTTCTGGGGCTTCAGTTAAACACATTCATATTTCAATGTGCTCTTGATATCTTCTATACACTCCTTTCTATATTCCATGCCTTTTTTGGTAATTTTTTAAGTTGAGTTTTTGTGTATTTCAGACAGAACATCATAATCATCTTTATACCCCCTTCCTCACTGGCACCGTCCCATACCTCCCATCCCCCACTCGAATTCATATACTCTATCATTTGTGTTAAAGGCCTACCACGTCAGGTTAGTGTCCCCAGACATTCCTCACTGCAAGTTCATCCACTGAGGTCTAGTCAGCCTATCTAGAGTCCCACCCTTTAAGAAGATCAGCTCTTCCTCACCCAGCAATAATCAGCTGCCGATAATTCTTCGACTAAGATTGGGACTTGTTGCCCATTTCCATCATTCTGTGCTGGGGTTTTGTCTGCCTGAATTTGTATAGGTCTTGTACATGTCAACACCATTGCTGTAGGTTCATATGAGCAAGGTCCCAGGAGCCTGTAGGACTCTTATTTCCATATGGTCACGTACCTCCTCCCTGGCTCTTAAAATTGTTCCGCCCCCCTCTTCCAAAACGGTCCCTGAGCCCTGGGTAGGTAGAGCTTAATATGAGTTCTATCCAAGTATCCACACTCTGTAGACTCTTAATCTCCGTGCTTTGACCTTTTGTGTTCCTGGCCCTCTGTTGCATGAGGGAGCGTCATTGATGAGAACTGAAAGCTGCATTAGTGTCCTCTGTACCCCCGTTCTATGTTCGGTGAACCTTAGGTGTAGAAGTTGCCTTGTAGATGTGCCACTTAGGCTTGGGCAATTCAGAGACAATATGTAACAGTTGTGGTACTTGGTAATAGTCTCTGTCTGTTGCAAAAGAAGCTTCTTTAATGAGTGGTGACTGGGATACTTTTCTGTAAATACAAGGATCCATATTTTGCGTATAGTAAGAAATTATATTTGTCTAGGGATGTGACAGCCTTGGGGTTTTCTCTGAACTCTAAGACCTCTCATGTCATGTGTATTTGGCGTGTTTACAGTACCACACTTGAGTTTCCTCCCATTGAGTGGGCTTTAAGTTCAATTAGGTAGCTGTTGGTAATGCCCAAGATAAAAGTGTCACTATTGCCCTGATATAGTTTGATGTGCCATTCAATGATGTGGTTAGTAGGCCTTGAAGTTGCGGTTGGCTATTGACTGATGTTCTCCCTTAGTAGTTTGTCTAGTGCCCTCCAAAGCTATGATAACTAGCCTTCAGGGGAGGTGGCTTCCAGGTTAGTTTCAGTGCCATTACTCCAAATTTTGTGTATGTCCTGTCTTCAGCAATAGGGCCTTATCTTCAAGCTCTGGGAGGCAATCAAGGGCTATGTGTAATTTTGGGTGTCTCCTCGATTACCCTGACCAATAACTCAAAGGAAGATTTCTTCTGTTTGACACTGTTTCTTGTTATGTAGCCTTCAGCTATACACATGAACTCAAATAGAGAGAATTGTATATGTAATTTGTCAATAGGTTTTTGGACTAATATGATTCCCTCCGGTTTTTTACACTAGCTATGCATTATTTATCACTTTTTTCTCTTTCTCCGTCTAACCCTCTTCCCTCCCTTAGTAGTATGCCCTCCCTATTAAAGTATCCCTATTTTCCCCATTTCTCCCTTGATAATACCAGTGTCCTATGGTTCCATCTGTCTTGATCTTCTTCTTCCCCTTTATCCCCATAGTTCCTTGTATAGCCTTCCTTCTCCCCTCCCATTTAACTACCCCCGTTTTTCACACTTGTCCCTTAGTAACACCTGTCTCCTACTGTTCTCTCTCAGGTACCTTCTTTTCCTTCACCTCCCTGGTTCTCTTCCATTTTCCTGGTTCCTGCAGTTATATCAGGATACATACTCACATATAAGGATTTGGTGCTAGGATCCACAAATGAGGGAGAACATCTGTCACTTATTTTCCTGAGTCTGTGCTACTTCACTTAGTATAACAGTTTCTAGTTCCATCCATTTACCTGCAAATTTCATTATTTTGCCTTTCTTTACTGCTGAGTAGAACTCCATTGTGTAAATATACCACTTGTCAGTTGAGGGATGCTTAGTTTGCTTCCATTTCTTGGTCTTGTGAAAAGAGCAGCAACAAGCATGATTGTCCAAGTGTCTCTGCACTAGGATGAGTCCTTTGGGTATATGCCAAGGAGTGGTATAACCGGGTCATATCATAGGTTCATTTTTAGTTTTTTAAGAGTTCTCTACACTACTTTCCATAGGGGTTTCATGAGTTTGCAGTCCCACCAGCAGTGAATGAGTTTTTCCCTTTCCCTACATCCTCTCCAGCATTTGGTATCATTTGTTCTCTTGATCTTAGCCAGTCTGACTGGGGTAAGCTGAAATCTTAAGGTGTTTTAATTTGCATTTCCCTACTTACTAGTGATGTTGAACACTTTTTAGGATGTTTCTTAGCCATCGTTATTTCTTCTTTTGATAACTCTGTTCAGGTACTAGCCCATTTTTTAATTGTGTCATTTGTTTTCTTGATTTTTTGTATTTTGAGCTCTTTATATATTCTGGATGTTAAACCTCTGTCAGATGTGTCACTGGTGAAGATTTTCTCCCACTCTGTGGGTTTTCTCTTCCCTTCCTTGGTTGTTCTTTGCTGTACAGAAGCTTTTAAGTTTAATGAGGTTCCTGCTTATTGACTGTTGACCTTAATTCCTGGGCAACTTGTGTCCAATTTAGAAAGTCCTTTTTTACATCTATATCTTGTAAGTTATTGCCAATGTTTTCTTCTAATAGTTTCAGAGTTTCAGGTTTCATATTGAGGTCTTTGATCCATTTGGAGTTGACTTTTGTGCAAGGTGAAGGATAAAGGTCTAGTTTCATTCTTCTACAGGTGGAGATCCAGTTTGCCATCACCATTTGTTGAAGATGCCGTCTTTCCTCCAATGTGTCGTCTTTCCTTCATATTGGGTGGTTGAAATTACACTTAAGTTTCAATTATGTTCTATTGATCTGTGTATATATTTTGGTCCCAAGTATCATGCTGTTTTTATGACTATAGCTCTATAATATATTTTGAGATCTGGAATAGTAATCCCCCCAGTGTTGCTCTTTGTGCTCAGGGTTGCTTTGGCTCTCCAGGTTTTTTGTGCTTCAATATGAATTTTAGGATGATTTTTTTCTAATTCAGTGAAGAATGTCATGGGGATTTTGATTGGGATTGCATTGAATCTATATATTGCTTCTGGTAGCCTGGTCATTTTCATGATATTAATTCTTTCAATCCATGAGCATATGAGGTCCTTCCATCTTCATCAACCTCTTTCTTTAATGATTTAAAATTTTCATTGTAGAGATCTTTAATGTCTTTGGTTAGGTTTATTCTGAGATATTTTATTTATGATTTATTTATTTATTTATTTATTTATTTTTTGAGGCTATTGTGAGGCCATGTATTCTTTCTCTGAATGCTTGTTGTTAGTATGTAGAAAAAAAGAGCTGATCTTCCTAAAGCAAGGGAGTCTAGATAAGCTGACTAGACCTTAGTAGATGAACCTGCACTAAGGAATGCCTGGAGATACTAACTTAACACAATAGGCCTTAACACAAATGGCAGAATGTATGAATTCCAGCTGGGGGGTGGTTATGGGAGGGTGCCAGTGGGCATGGGGCTTTAAAGATGATTAGGATTCATTGAGATGTTCTGTATAAAATAAACAAAAATTCAGTAAAAATGAATTAAAAAAAGAAATGCTACTGAGTTTTATAGATTAATTTTGTGTTAAAAATTAAAAGTGTTACTCATATCTAGGAGTTTTCTGGTGGAGTTTTTGGAATCTCTTAGGTATAATATATCATCTGCAAATAGTGATAATTTGATGTCTTTTCCATTTAGTACTCCTTTAATTTCTTTATCTTATTCCTCTAGTAAAAGTTTCAAGCACTATATTAAAAAGGAGTGGAGATAGTGGACATTCTTATCTGGTTCTGGATTTATATGGGAATACTTCCAATTTTTCTCCATTTAGAATGATGTTGGCTGTGGGTTTGTTGTATATAGGTTTAATTATGTTGCGGTATGTTCTGTCCAGTCCAGTTACCTCTAGGACTTTGAACATAAATGCATGCTGAATATTGTCAAAAGACTTTTCTGCATCTGTTGAGATGACAATGTGGTTTTTGTCTATGAGTCCATTTATATGATTAATGACGTTTATTGACTTGCACATATTGAACCATCCCTGCATCTCTGGGATAAAGCCTACTTGATCATGGTGAATGATCTTTTTGAAGTGTGTCTGTATGAGGTTTTCAAGTATTTTTTGAGAATTTTGCATGTATGTTCATTAAGAATATGGGTCTGTAGTTTTCTTTTTTGGTTGTATCTTTACCTGGCTTTGGTATTAGATTGATGTTGGCTTCATAGT
>NW_008344185.1:0-557 GCF_000622305.1 Nannospalax galili | reverse complement strand
TTTAGTTTCAAAACCTCCCAACTAAAAAAAGCCCAGGACCAGATGGATTTACAGCAGAATTCTATCATACATTTAAAGAAGATCTGCATCCAATACTACTTAATTTATTAAAAAAATAGAAATGGAAGGAGAACTTCCACATTCCTTCTATGAAGCCAGAATCAGTCTAATACCAAAGCCAGGTAAAGATACAACCAAAAAAAGAAAACTATAGACCCATATCCTTAATGAACATAGATGCAAAAATTATCAAGATACTTGCAAACAGCATACAGACACACATTAAAAAGATCATCCACCATGATCAAGTCACCTTTATCCCAGAGACGCAGGGATACATCAATATACATAAGTCAATAAATGTCATAAATCATATAAATGGAGTCAAAGACAAGAACCATATGGTCATCTCAATAGATCCAGTGAAGGCCTTTGACAAAATTCAACATGCATTTATGTTCAAAGTCCTAGAGGGATTTGGACTGGAGGGAACATATCTCAACATGATTAAAGCCATATTTAACAAACCCACAGCCAACATCATTCTAAATGGAAAA
>NW_008344184.1:48269-48411 GCF_000622305.1 Nannospalax galili | reverse complement strand
CCGGAGGGCCGCCGCCAACGCACGTTCTGGAGGGTCGTCGCCGCAGCACGTTCTGGAGGGCCGCTGCTGCACGTTCCGGAGGGCCGCCGCACAACCCGGAGGGTCGCCTCTGCCGCCGCCGCACGTTTCCGAGGGTCGCCTC
>NW_008344184.1:31525-32203 GCF_000622305.1 Nannospalax galili | reverse complement strand
GCGGAGTTTGGGGTCTCTGGAAGTATAGAAGAGTGGGGGGTCTGAGACTATAGAACAGTGGTAGGGTCTGGGACTATAAAAGAGTGGGGCATCTGGGTCTATAGAAGTGTGTTTGGGGGTCTGGGACTATAGAAAAGTGGGGAGTCTTAAATTATAGAAGAGGGGGGATCTGGGAATATGGAAGAGTGTACATGTAGGGGAGTCTGGGACTACAGAAGAGCGCAGATGTCTTCAACTATAGAAGACTGGAAGGGAGGTCTGGGACTATAGAAGGGGGGATCTGGTACTATACAAGAGTAGGGGGTCTTGGACTATAGAAGGGGGCATCTGGGACTGGAAGAGTGGGGAGGTCTGGGACTATAGAAGAGTGGGGGACTCTGGGACTATAGAGGAATGGTGGAGTCTGGGACTATAGAAGAGTTCTGGGGGGTGGGGAACTACAGATGAGTGTGGGGGGGGGTCTAGGATTATAGAAACGTGGGGGAGTCCGGGAGGATTGTAGAGTGTGGTGTCAGGGACTATAAAAGAGTGTGTGTGGGGGCCTGGGGCTATAGAAGAGTGGGGGGAGGTCTGGTTTTATAGAAGAGTGGCGGAGTCTGGGACTATAGAAGAGGGTTGGTCAGGGACTGCTATTGAAGAGTGTGGGGGGGGTCTCGGACTGTAGAAGAGTGGGGGGCT
>NW_008344184.1:27422-31178 GCF_000622305.1 Nannospalax galili | reverse complement strand
TGTAGAAGAGTGGGGGTGTCTGGGATTATAGAAGAGTTGGGGGTATGGGACTATAGAAGTCTGGGAGGGGGGTCTAGGAGTATAGAAGAGAGGGGAGTGTGGGACTATAGAAGAGTGGGGGGGTCTGGGATTATAGATGAGTGGGGGGTCTGAGACTATAGAAGTGTGTGGGGTGGGTCCAGGACTATGGAATAGTGGGGGTGTCTGGGATTATGGAATAGTGGAGGGGTATGAAACTATAGAAGACTGAGGGCGTCTGGGACTATGGAAGAGAGTGTGCGTGGTGGGGATTGGGACTGTAGAAAAGTGTGTTTGTGGGGTCTGTGACTATAGAAGAGGGGGAGGTCTGGAATTGTAGGAGAATGTGGGTATCTGGACTATATAAGTGTTGGGGGTGTCAGGGACTCTAGAAGAATGGTATTCTGGGAATATGGAAGACTGTGGATGGGGTCTGGGACTATAGAAGAGTGTGTAGGGGTGGGTCTGATTATAGAAGAGTGGGGCATCTGGGACTATAGAAGTGTTGGGGGTTCTGGGACTATAGAAGAGTGGGAGAGGGATGACTAGAGAAGAGTGGTGGGGTCTGGGACTATAGAAGTGCTGGGACATCCTGCACTATAAAAGAGTGGGGGCGGTCCAGGCCTATTGAAGTGTGTGGAGGTGTCGGGGACTGTGGAAGAGTAGAGGGTTCTGGGCCTGTAGAAGAGTTGGGGTGTTGGGGGGGTCTGGAATTATAGAAATACGAGGGGGTCTTGGAGTCTGGGACTGTAGAAGAGCGTGGGGGTCTGGGACGATAGAAGTGTGTGTGTGTGTGAGGGGCTTTCGGACTATTGAAGTGTGTGTGGGAGTCTGGGACTATAGAAGCGTGGGGGGGTCTGGGACTATAGAAGAGTGGGGTGTTGGGGATTATAGAAGAATGATGGGGTCTGGGACCACAGAAGAGGGTGTGGGGGGTGTTCTGTGACTAGAGAAGAGTGGTGGGGGTGGGACTATAGAAGTGCTGGGGCGTCCTGGACTATTAAGAGTGGGGGGAGGTCTGGAATTATCTAAGTGTGGGGGGAAGAGTTATGAGGTCTGGGACTAGAGAAGAGTTGGTGGGATCTGGGACTATCGAAGAATAATGTGGTCTGGGACTATAGAAGAGGGTGTGTGTGTGTGTGTGTGTGCGTGTGTGTGTGTGTGTGTGTGTGTCTGTTGCGGTCTGAGACTATAGAAGAGTTGGGGATATGCGACCATAGAAGGTTTGGGGGTTTGGGGAGTACAGAAGAGTGGGTGGTCTGAGACTATAGAACAGTGGCAGGGTCTGGAACTTTAGAAGAGTAGGGGGGGTCTGAGACTATAGAAGAGTGGGGGGGCTCTGGGACTGTAGAAGAGTGGGGATGTCTTCAACTATAGAAGACTGGAAGGGAGGTCTGGGACTATAGAAGAGTGTGGGGGGTCTGGGACTGTAGAAGTGTGTGTGGGGGTCTGGGACTATAGAAGAGTGGGAAGTCTGTAATTATAGAAGAGGGGCAATCTGGGAATATGGAAGAGTGTACATGTGGGGGGATCTGGGACTACAGAAGAGTGGGGATGTCTTCAAGTATAGAAGACTGGAAGGGAGGTCTGGGACTATAGAAGAGTGGGGGGCTCTGGGACTATAGAGGAATGGTGGGGTCTGGGACTATAGAAGAGTTGTGGCGGGGTGGGGGACTACAGATGAGTGTGTGTGGGGGATCTAGGATTATAGAAATGTGAGGAGTCCGGGAGTACAAGAGAGTGTGTTGTCAGGGACTATAGTAGAGTGTGTGGGGGAGTTCTGGGACTATAGAAGAGTGGGGGGAGGTCTGGATTTATAGAAGAGTGGTGGAGTCTGGGACTATAGAATAGTGGGTTGGTAAGGGACTATTGAAGAGTGTGTGTGGGAGGGGTCTCGGACTATAGAAGAGTGGGAGGTCTGGGATAAAAGAGAGTGGGAGGGGTGGCATCCACTATAGAAGAGTGGGAGGGGTCTGAGACTATAGAAGTGTTGGGTGGGTCTGGGACTACAGAAGATTGGGAGGGGACTATAGAAGACTGGGGGTTCTGGGACTATAGAAGAGTGGGAGGGGTCTGAGACTATAGAAGTGTTGGGTGGGTCTGGGACTACAGAAGATTGGGAGGGGACTATAGAAGACTGGGGGTTCTGGGACTATAGAAGAGTGGGGGGAGGTCTGGATTTATAGAAGAGTGGTGGAGTCTGGGACTATAGAATAGTGGGTTGGTAAGGGACTATTGAAGAGTGTGTGTGGGAGGGGTCTCGGACTATAGAAGAGTGGGAGGGGTCTGAGACTATAGAAGTGTTGGGTGGGTCTGGGACTACAGAAGATTGGGAGGGGACTATAGAAGACTGGGGGTTCTGGGACTATAGAAGAGTGGGGGGAGGTCTGGATTTATAGAAGAGTGGTGGAGTCTGGGACTATAGAATAGTGGGTTGGTAAGGGACTATTGAAGAGTGTGTGTGGGAGGGGTCTCGGACTATAGAAGAGTGGGAGGGGTCTGAGACTATAGAAGTGTTGGGTGGGTCTGGGACTACAGAAGATTGGGAGGGGACTATAGAAGACTGGGGGTTCTGGGACTATAGAAGAGGGGGAGGGTCTGGGACTATAAAAGAGTGTGTGGGGGGTTGGCATTGTAGAACAGTGGAGGAGTCGGGGACTATGGAAGAGGGGGGGGTCAGGAAGTATAGAAGAGTGTGGAGGGGGTTCTGGGAGTGAGGAAGAGGGGGGTTCTGGGACTAAAAAGAGGGGGGTCTTCCACTACAGAAGATTGGGAGGGGTCTGAGACTATAGAAGTGTTGGGTGGGTCTGGGACTACAGAAGATTGGGAGGGGACTATAGAAGACTGGGGGTTCTGGGACTATAGAAGAGTGGGAGGGTCTGGGACTATAAAAGTGCATGTGGGGGGTTGGTATTATAAAAGTGGGGGGGTCTGGGACTGTAGAAGAGTGTGGGGATCTCAGACTACAGAAGAGTGGGAGGGGGTTCTGGGACTATAGGAGAGTGGGGGGATCTGGGACTCTAGAAGACTGGGAGGGAGATCTGGGACTATAGATGAGAGTTCGGGGGGTCTGGTTATATAGAAGAGTGTGTGTGTGGGGTCTGGGACTATAGAAGAGTGGGGTGGTCTGGGACTATGGAAGAGTGGGGGTGTCTGGGACTATAGAAGTCTGGGAGAGGGGTCTAGGACTATAGAAGAGAGTGTGGGACTATAGAAGAGTGTAGGGGGTCTGGGATTATAGAAGAGTGTGTGTGTGTGTGTGGCGTCTGGGACTATAGAAATGTGTGGAGTGTGTCCAGGCTATGGAAGAGTGGGTGTGTGTGGGATTATCGAATAGTGGAGGGGTATGGAACTATAGAAGTTTGGGGGCATCTGGGACTATGGAAGAATGTGTTTCTGTTGGGGATTGGGACTGTAGAAAAGTGTGTGTGGGGTCTGTGACTATAGAAGAGGGGGGGGTCTGGGATTGTAGAGGAATGTGGATATCTGGGACTGTAGAAGAGTGGTAGGGTCCTGGACTATAGAAGTGTTGGGGGTGTCGGGGACTCTAGAATCGTGGTATTCTGGGACTATAGAAGACTGTGGGCGGGGTCTAGGACTATAGAAGAGTGTGTGGGGGTGGGTCTGTGATTATAGAAGAGTAGGGGGTTCTGGGACTACAGAAGAGTGTGTGGGGGTAGGTCTGTGATTATAGAAGAGTTGGGGGTGTCTGGGACTATAGAAGAATGGGGGTGTTGG
>NW_008344184.1:24082-27271 GCF_000622305.1 Nannospalax galili | reverse complement strand
GGGGGGTGGGGGAGTATAGAGGTGTGTGGGGGGGTCTTGGACTATAGAAGGGGGCATCTGGGACAGGAAGAGTGGGGAGGTCTGGGACTATAGAAGAGTGGGGGGCTCTGGGACTATAGAGAAATGGTGGGGTCTGGGACTATAGGAGAGTTGTGGGAGGTGTGGGACTACAGATGACTGTGGGGGGGGGTCTGGGATTATAGAAAAGTGGGGGAGTCCGGGAGTGTAGGTGAGTACGGTGTCAGGGCATATAGAAGAGTGTGTGTGGGAGGGATTTGGGACTATAGAAGAGTGGGGGGAGGTCTGGTTTTATAGAAGAGTGGTGGAGTCTGGGAACTATAGAAGAGTGGGTTGGTCAGGGACTATAGAAGAGTGTGTGGGGGGTCTCGGACTATAGAAGAGTTGTGGGGGTCAGGGACTAAAGAAGAGTGGGAGGGGGATCTAGGACTATAGAAGAGTGCAGAGTCTGGGACTGTAGAAGAATGGGGGGTCTGGGTCTATAGAAGCGTGGGGGGTCTGGGACTATAGAAGAGTGGGTGGGGGGTCTCGGACTATAGAAGAGTTGGGGGTATAGGACCATAGAAGTCTGGGAGGGGGGTCTAGGACTATAGAAGAGTGGGGGGAGGTCTGGTTTTATAGAAGAGTGGTGGAGTCTGGGAACTATAGAAGAGTGGGTGGGGGGTCTCGGACTATAGAAGAGTTGGGGGTATAGGACCATAGAAGTCTGGGAGGGGGGTCTAGGACTATAGAAGAGTGGGGGGAGGTCTGGTTTTATAGAAGAGTGGTGGAGTCTGGGAACTATAGAAGAGTGGGTGGGGGGTCTCGGACTATAGAAGAGTTGGGGGTATAGGACCATAGAAGTCTGGGAGGGGGGTCTAGGACTATAGAAGAGTGGGGGGAGGTCTGGTTTTATAGAAGAGTGGTGGAGTCTGGGAACTATAGAAGAGTGGGTGGGGGGTCTCGGACTATAGAAGAGTTGGGGGTATAGGACCATAGAAGTCTGGGAGGGGGGTCTAGGACTATAGAAGAGTGGGGGGAGGTCTGGTTTTATAGAAGAGTGGTGGAGTCTGGGAACTATAGAAGAGTGGGTGGGGGGTCTCGGACTATAGAAGAGTTGGGGGTATAGGACCATAGAAGTCTGGGAGGGGGGTCTAGGACTATAGAAGAGTGGGGGGAGGTCTGGTTTTATAGAAGAGTGGTGGAGTCTGGGAACTATAGAAGAGTGGGTGGGGGGTCTCGGACTATAGAAGAGTTGGGGGTATAGGACCATAGAAGTCTGGGAGGGGGGTCTAGGACTATAGAAGAGTGGGGGGAGGTCTGGTTTTATAGAAGAGTGGTGGAGTCTGGGAACTATAGAAGAGTGGGTGGGGGGTCTCGGACTATAGAAGAGTTGGGGGTATAGGACCATAGAAGTCTGGGAGGGGGGTCTAGGACTATAGAAGAGTGGGGGGAGGTCTGGTTTTATAGAAGAGTGGTGGAGTCTGGGAACTATAGAAGAGTGGGTGGGGGGTCTCGGACTATAGAAGAGTTGGGGGTATAGGACCATAGAAGTCTGGGAGGGGGGTCTAGGACTATAGAAGAGTGGGGGGAGGTCTGGTTTTATAGAAGAGTGGTGGAGTCTGGGAACTATAGAAGAGTGGGTGGGGGGTCTCGGACTATAGAAGAGTTGGGGGTATAGGACCATAGAAGTCTGGGAGGGGGGTCTAGGACTATAGAAGAGTGGGGGGAGGTCTGGTTTTATAGAAGAGTGGTGGAGTCTGGGAACTATAGAAGAGTGGGTGGGGGGTCTCGGACTATAGAAGAGTTGGGGGTATAGGACCATAGAAGTCTGGGAGGGGGGTCTAGGACTATAGAAGAGTGGGGGGGTCTGCGACTATAGAAGTGTGTGGGGTGGGTCCAGGACTATGGAAGAGTGAGGGTGTCTGGGATTATAGAATAGTGGATGGGTATGGAACTATAGAAGACTGAGGGCATCTGGGACTATGGAAGAGAGTGTGTGTGGTGGGGATTGGGACTGTAGAAAAGTGTGTTTGTGGGGTCTGTGTCTATAGAAGAGGGGGAGGTCTGGAATTGTAGAAGAATGTGGGTATCTGGACTATATAAGTGTTGGGGGTGTCGGGGACTCTAGAAGAATGGTATTCTGGGAATATGGAAGATTGTGGATGGGGTCTGGGACTATAGAAGAGTGTGTGGGGGTGGGTCTGTGATTATAGAAGAGTGGGGCATCTGGGACTATAGAAGGGGGTTCTGGGACTATAGAAGAGTGAGGGGTGGGGGACTATAGAAGAGGGGGGGGGATCTGGGACAATAGAAGTGTGTACTTGGGGGTCTGACACTATAGAAGTGTGTGTGGGGTGTCTGGGAAGATAGAGTGGGGGGTATGGGACTATAGAACTGGGGGTTCTGGGAGTATAGAAGAGTTGGGGGAGTCTGGGAATATAGAAGAGTGGGGGATCTGGAACTATAGAAGAGTGGTGGGGTCAGGGACTATAGAAGAGTCAGGGGGTCTGGGACTATAGAAGCATTGTGGGGGTCTGTGGCTATAGAAGAGCGGGGGGTCTGAGACTATAGAAGAGTAGTGTTGTCATGGTCCAGGACTATAGAATTGGACGGGGGGTTCTGGGACTATAGAAGAGTGGAGTGTCTGGGACTTTTGAACAATGGGACGGTCTAGGACTATAGAAGAGTGGTGGGGTGTGGATTATAGAAGATTTGGGGGGGGTCTGGGATTACAGAAGAGTGTGTGTCTGGGGTCTGGGATTACAAAAAAGTTGGGGAGCCTGGGAATATAGAAGTGTGGAGGGTCAAGGACTGTAGAAGAGTGTGTGTGGGACGGGTCTGGGATTATAGAACAGCGAGTGGTCTGGGACAAAATAGAATGGGGGAATCTTCCAATATAGAAGAATGGGAGAGGTCTGGGACGATAGAAGAGTTGTGGGGGTGTAGGACTAAAGAAGAGTGGGAGAGGGAGTCTGGGACTAGAGATGAGTGCAGAGTCTGGGACTGTAGAAGAGCGTGGGGGTCTGGGACGATAGAAGTGTGTGTGTGAGGGGGTTTCGGACTATTGAAGTGTGTGGGGGGGTCTGGGCCTATAGAAGCGTGGGGGGGTCTGGGACTATAGAAGAGTGGGAGGTGTGGTCTGGGATTATTGAAGAGAGCTGAGAGGGTCTGGGACGATAGAAGAGTTGG
>NW_008344184.1:22118-23424 GCF_000622305.1 Nannospalax galili | reverse complement strand
GAGTGGGGGGTCTGGGACTCTAAAAGAGTGGGGGGTCTGGGACTATAGAAATGTGTGTGGTGAGTCTGGGAGTATAGAAGAGAGTTGGGGTGGTTTGGGACTATACAAGAGTATGTGTGTGAGGTCTGGGACTATAGAAGATGGGGGGTCTGGGACAATAGAATTGTGTGTGGGGTAGTCTGGGACTATAGAATTGTGAGGGGGTTCAGGGACTATAGAAGTGGGTTTGGAGGGTCTCGCACTTGAAGAGAGGGGGATCTGGGACTATAAAGTTGTTGGGGATGTCTGGGACTATAGAACTGTGGGGATGGTCTGGGTCTATAGAAGAGTGGGGGGGGTCTGGGACTATAGAACAGTGGGGGGTCTCAGACTATAGAAATGTGGGGGGGTCTGCAACTATAGAAAAGTTGGGGGTTCTGGGACTATAGAAGAGTGTGTGGGAGTAGTCTGGGATTATAGAAAAGTGGGGGAGTCTGGGACTATAGAAGAGGGGTTCGGGAGCTATAGAAGTGGGGGGACTGGGACTAAAGGGTGGGGGGTTTGGGGACAAAAAAGAGTGGAGAGGGTCTGCCATTATAGAATAGTGGGAGAAGTCTGTGACTATAAAGAAGTTGTGGGGGACTTGGACAGCAGAAGAGTGGAAGGGGGAGTATGGGACTATAGAATAGTGGGGGGTCTCGGGCTATAGAAGAGTCGAGGGTCTGGGACTATGGAAGAGTGGGGGTGTCTGGGACAATGGAAGAGTGGGGGTTCAGGGACTATAGAAGAGTGTGTGTGAGGTGTCTGCGACTAGAAAAGAGTGAGGGGTCTTGGAGTATAGAAGAGTTGGGGTGTCTGGGACTACAGAAGAGTGGGAGGGGTGTTCTGGAACTACAGAAGACTCAGAATGTCTGCGACTATAGAAGACTGGGAAGGGGGGTCTGGGACTATAGAAGACAGTTGGGAGGTCAGGGTCTATAGAAGAGTGAGGGGGTCAGGGACTACAGAAGGGGGGTCTAGTACTATAGAAGAGTGGGGGGTCTTGGACTATAGAAGGGGGTATGGGACATGAAGAGTTGGGGGGTCTGGGACTATAGAAAAGTAGGGAGTTCGGGGACTATAGAAGACTGGTGGGGTCTGGAACTATAGAAGTGTTGTGGGGAGGTGTTGGACTATAGATGAGTGTGTGTGTGCGGGTCTGAGATAATAGAAAAGTGGGGAAGCCCGGGACTATAGAAGAGTGGGTTAGTCAGGGACTATTAAAGAGTGTGTGTGGGGGGTCTCAAACTATAGAAAAGTGGGGGCATCTCAGACAAAAAAGAGTGGG
>NW_008344184.1:21535-21695 GCF_000622305.1 Nannospalax galili | reverse complement strand
GCGGAGTTTGGGGTCTCTGGAAGTATAGAAGAGTGGGGGGTCTGAGACTATAGAACAGTGGTAGGGTCTGGGACTATAAAAGAGTGGGGCATCTGGGACTATAGAAGTGTGTTTGGGGGTCTGGGACTATAGAAAAATGGGGAGTCTTAAATTATAGAAG
>NW_008344184.1:14693-19983 GCF_000622305.1 Nannospalax galili | reverse complement strand
CTGGGATTATAGAAAAGCGGGGGTTCTGGGACAAGAAAGAGTAGGGGGGTCTCCCATTATAGAAGACTGGGAGAAGTCTGGGAGTATAGAAGTGTTTTGGGGGTCTGGGCTAAAGAAGAGTGGGGGCATCTGGGACTGTAGAAGAGTGGAGGGGAAGTCTGGGACAATAGAAGTGTGTGTGGGGGGTCTTGGACTATAGAAGTGTGTATGGGGGTCTGGGAGTGTAGAAGCATGGGGGGTATGGGACTATAGAAGAGTGGTGGGATCTGGGACTATAGAAGAGTTGGGGTGTCTGGGGCTATAGAAGTGGGGGGTCTGGGAGTATAGAATGGTGAGGAATCTGGGTCTATAGAACTGTGTGTGGGGGTCTGAGACTATAGAAGTGTGGGGGTCTGGGACTATAGAAGAGAGTTGGGGTGGTCTGGGACTATAAAAGTGTGTGTGGGGTCTGGGACTATAGAAGAGAGTTGGGGTGGTCTGGGACTATATAAGAGTGTATGTGTGGGGTTTGGGACTATAGAAGAGTGGTGGGGTCTGTGAGTATAGAATAGTGGTGGGGTCTGGGACTATAGAAGAGTGGGGGGTCTGGAATTATAGAAGAGAGAGGGGATCTGGGACTATAGAAGAGTGTGCGTGTGGGGGTGTCTGGGATTATAGAAGAGCGGGGTGGTCTCAGACAAAAAGGTGGGGGGTCTGCCATTATAGAAGACTGGTAGAGGTCTGGAACTATAGAAGGGTTGTGGGTGTCTGAGACTACAGAAGTGGGGGGGCCTGGGACTGTGGGAGAGTGGGGGGTCTGGGACTGCAGAAGAGTGAGGGTCTTGGACTATAGAAGTGTGGGGGTGGTCTGGGACTACAGAAGATTGTGTGTTGGGTGGTCTGTGACTATAGAAGTGTGGAGGGGTCTGGGGCTATAGAGCTGTGGGGGGTTCTGGGACTATAGAAGATGGGGGGTCTGGGACAATAGAAGTGTGGGGGGGTCTTGGACTATAGACTTGTGAGGGGGTTCAGGGACTATAGAAGTGTTGGGGATGTCTGGGCCTATAGAAGTGTGGGGGTTCTGGGACTATAGAAGAGGGGGGGGTCTTGGACTATAGAAGTGTGGGGGTCTGGGACTATAGAAGAGGGGGGGGTCTTGGACTATAGAAGTGTGGGGGTCTGGGACTATAGAAGAGGGGGGGGTCTTGGACTATAGAAGTGTGGGGGTCTGGGACTATAGAAGAGGGGGGGGTCTTGGACTATAGAAGTGTGGGGGTCTGGGACTATAGAAGAGGGGGGGGTCTTGGACTATAGAAGTGTGGGGGTCTGGGACTATAGAAGAGGGGGGGGTCTTGGACTATAGAAGTGTGGGGGTCTGGGACTATAGAAGAGGGGGGGGTCTTGGACTATAGAAGTGTGGGGGTCTGGGACTATAGAAGAGGGGGGGGTCTTGGACTATAGAAGTGTGGGGGTCTGGGACTATAGAAGAGGGGGGGGTCTTGGACTATAGAAGTGTGGGGGTCTGGGACTATAGAAGAGGGGGGGGTCTTGGACTATAGAAGTGTGGGGGTCTGGGACTATAGAAGAGGGGGGGGTCTTGGACTATAGAAGTGTGGGGGTCTGGGACTATAGAAGAGGGGGGGGTCTTGGACTATAGAAGTGTGGGGGTCTGGGACTATAGAAGAGGGGGGGGTCTTGGACTATAGAAGTGTGGGGGTCTGGGACTATAGAAGAGGGGGGGGTCTTGGACTATAGAAGTGTGGGGGTCTGGGACTATAGAAGAGGGGGGGGTCTTGGACTATAGAAGTGTGGGGGTCTGGGACTATAGAAGAGGGGGGGGTCTTGGACTATAGAAGTGTGGGGGTCTGGGACTATAGAAGAGGGGGGGGTCTTGGACTATAGACTTGTGAGGGGGTTCAGGGACTATAGAAGTGTTGGGGATGTCTGGGCCTATAGAAGTGTGGGGGTTCTGGGACTATAGAAGATGGGGGGTCTGGGACAATAGAAGCGTGGGGGGTTCAGGGAATACAGAAATGTGGGGGGTTGGGACAATAGAAGAGTGAGGGTTCTGGGACTATAGAAGAGTAGGGCTATTCAGGGACTACAGAAGAGTGGGGGTGTTGGGACTATAGAAGGGTGGTGGGGTCTGGGATTATAGAATAGTGGGGGGGGGTCTGGGACTAAAATTGTGGGGTGGAGTCTGGGACTATAGAAGAGAGGTGGGGTTTTGGACCATAGAAGAGTTGGGGGTGTTGGGGACTATAGAAGAGTGGTGGGGTCTGGGACTATAGAAGGGGGGGGGGGTCTGGGACTATAGAAGGGGGGGGGGGTCTGGGACTAAAATTGTGGGGTGGAGTCTGGGACTATAGAAGGGGGGGGGGGTCTGGGACTAAAATTGTGGGGTGGAGTCTGGGACTATAGAAGGGGGGGGGGGTCTGGGACTAAAATTGTGGGGTGGAGTCTGGGACTATAGAAGGGGGGGGGGGTCTGGGACTAAAATTGTGGGGTGGAGTCTGGGACTATAGAAGGGGGGGGGGGTCTGGGACTAAAATTGTGGGGTGGAGTCTGGGACTATAGAAGGGGGGGGGGGTCTGGGACTAAAATTGTGGGGTGGAGTCTGGGACTATAGAAGAGAGGTGGGGTTTTGGACCATAGAAGAGTTGGGGGTGTTGGGGACTATAGAAGAGTGGGGGGGGTCCTGGACTATAGAAGAGTGCAGGGGGGTCTGTGACTATAGAAGTGTTTGTGGGGGTTCTGGGACTACAGAAGAGTGGGAGGGGGGTCTGGGACAGTAGAAGTGTGTGTATGGGCGGGGTCTGGCAGTTAAGAAGTGTGTGGGGGGTCTGGGATGATAGAAGTGGTAGAGTATGGGACTATGGAAGATTGGGGGGTTCTGGGAGTATAGAAGAGTTGGGGGAGTCTAGGAATATAGAAGAGTGGGGGTGTCTTGGACTATAGAAGTGTGTGCCGGGGTCTGGAACTAGAAGAGTAGGGGCGTCTGGGACTATAGAAGAGTCGGGGGGGTCTAGGACTCTAGAAGGGTTGGGAGTGTCTGGGGCTATAGAAGACCGGGGTTTCTGAGACTATAGAAGAGTGGTGGGGTCTGGGAATATAGAAGAGTGTGGGGGGGCTCTGTGACTATAGAAGAGTGGGGAGGCCTGGGAGTATAAAAGTGTGTGTGGGGGTCTGGGACTATAGAAGAGTGGAGGGTCTGGGAATATAGGAGAGTGGGGGCATCTGGGACTATAGAAGACTGCAGGGGTGTCTGGGATTATAGAAAAGTTGGGGAGTCTGGGACTATAGAAGAGTGGAGGGATCTGCGACTATAGAACAGTGGTGGGGTCTGGGACTATAAAAGAGTTGGGGGTTCTGGGACTAAAGAACAGTGGTGGGTCCTGGGAATATAGGAGTTGGGGGGTTCTGGGTTTATAGAAGAGTATGGGAGCCTGGGGCTATAAAACAGTTGGGGGTCAGGGACTATAGAAGAGTGTGTGCAGCAGGTGTCTGGGACTATAGAAGAGTGTGTCGGGGGTTATTAGTCAGGGTTCTCCAAAGAAACAGAACCAGTAGAATGAATATATATGTATAGAGATTTATCAGCTTAGCTCACAGGATAGAGTCCGAGTAGTCCAGCAATGGCTGCACCACACTGGAGAGGCTGAGAATCCATAGTCGCTCAGTCCACAAGGCTGGATGTCTGGCACTGAAGGTCTGACAAATTCCAGAAGATCAGCTAGTCTGTCTACAGCAGCAAGGTACTCACCAGTGAGAGCAAAGGCAAGCAGCAAGAAGCCTGGCGTTCTCCTCTGCCTCGGTCTTTTATACGGGCTGCCATCAGAAGGTAACACCCACATTTACTGTGTGTCTTCCAGCTTGAGATGATCCAATCAAGAAGATCTCTTTCATTTCAGTTAATCCCAGATCCAGTCCAGTTGACACTCAGGATTAGCCACCACAGGGAGTCTGGGAATATAGAAGAGCTGGGGGGGGGTCTGGGACTATAGAAGACAGGAGTTGTCTGGGACTGTAGAAGAGTGGGGGGATTCTAGGACTATAGAAGATTGGGGGTTCTGGAATATAGAAGAATTTGGTGGGTCTGGGACTATAGAAGTGTTGGGGGGGTCTGGGACTTTAGAAGAGTTGGAGGGTCGGTTACTGTTGAAGATTGATGGGGTCTGGGACTATAGAAGAGTGTGTGGGGGTCTTTGACTACAAGAATGATGGGGTCTGGGACTAGAAGTTTCAGGGGGTCTGGGACTATAGAAGAGTGGGGGCTCTGGGATTATAAAAGTGTGTGGGGGGGTCTGGGAGTATAGAAGAGTTGTGGGGCTGGGACTATAGAAGATTTGGGGGGTCTGGGACTAAGGAAGATTGTGGGGGGGTCTGGGACTATAGAAGAATGAGAGGGTTTGGGATAATAGAATTTTGGGTTTTCTGGGACTAAAGAAGACTGGGGGGTTAGGGACTATAGAAGTGTGTGTGGTGGGTCTGGGACATTAGAACAGTGAGGGGTCTGGGACTATAAAAGAGTGGAGGGGTTTGGGAATATAGAAGAGTGGGAATGGGGTCTGGGACTGTAAAAGAGTAGGTGTTCTGGGACTATAGAAGAGCATTTTGTTGTCTGCGACTGTAGAAGGGGGGTCTGGGACTATAGAAGTGGGGAGAGGTCTGGGACTATAGAAGTTTGGGGTTGTATGGGAGTACAGAAGTTGGTGTGGGGGGGTCTGGGACTGTAAAAGAGTGGGGGTTCTGGGACTATTGAAGTGTGTGTGGAGGTCTGAGACTATAGAAGTATGGGGGTGTCTGGGAGTATAGAAGAGCTTGGGGAGTCAAGGACTATAGAAGAGTGTGGGGGGTGTCAGGGACTGTAGAAGAGTTGAGGAGTCTGGGAGTGTAGAAGAGTTGGGGGTGTCAGGGACTATAAGAGTGGTGGGGTCTGGGACTATAGAAGAGTGTGTGTTTGGGGGTCCATGGCTATAGAAGAGTGGGGGGACCTGGGACTACAGAACTGTGGGGGTTCTGGGACTTTAGAAGAGTGGGGTGTCGGGGACTATAGAAGTGTGTGGGGAGGGTCTGGGACCATAGAAGAGTGGGGGGGATCTGGGAGTTATAGAAGAGTTTCAGGGTCTGGGACTATAGTAGAATAGGGGGTCAGGGACTATAGAAGAGTAGGGGGATCTGTGAGTATAGAAGAGTTTGAGGATCTGTGACTATAGTAGAATAGGAGGTCAGGGACTATAGAAGAGTGTGTGGGGATCTCAGACTATAGAATAGTGGAGGGGGGGGGTTGGGACAAAAAGAGTGGGGGGTT
>NW_008344184.1:11657-14518 GCF_000622305.1 Nannospalax galili | reverse complement strand
AATTGAGACAGGGACTCATGTAGCTGTATTAGTCAGGGTTTTCCAAAGAAACAGAACTGGTAGAATGAATATATATGTATAAAGATTTATCAGCTTAGCTCACAGGATAGAGTCCGAGTAGTCCAACAATGGCTGCACCACACTGGAGAGGCTGAGAATCCATAGTCGCTCAGTCCACAAGGATGGATGTCACAGTACTCCTGATCTGGCACTGAAGGTCTGACAAATTCCAGAAGATCAGCTAGTCTCAGTCTACAGCAGCAAGACATACTCACCAGCGAGAGTGAAGGCAAGCAGCAAGAAGCCTGGCGTTCTCCTCTGCCTCGGTCTTTTATAAGGGCTGCCATCAGAAGGTAACACCCACATTTCCTGTGTGTCTTCCACCTTGAGATGATCCAATCAAGAAGATCTCTCTCATTTCAGTTAATCCCAGATCCAGTCAAGTTGACACTCAGGATTAGCCATCACAGGGGGTCTGGGACTATAGAAGAGAGTGTGTGTGAGTGTCTGGGATTATAGAAAAGTGGGGGAGTCTGAGACTATACAAGAGTGGGTGGTCAGGGACTATAGAATATTTTGTGTGTGGGCATGTCTGGCACTATAGAACAGTGGGAGGCGTCTGGGACTACAGAAGAGTTGGGGAGTTCAGCAGTACAGAAGAGTGGGAGGGGGTTCTGGGACCATAGAAGAGTGGGAGGGTGGACTGGGACCATAGAAGAGTGATGGGGTCCTGGACTATAGAAAAGTTGGGGAGGTCGGGGACTATAGAAAAATTGGGGGGTCTGGGATAATAGAAGAGTGGGAGGGTCTGGGACTATAAAAGAGTGGGGTGGTCTGGGACCATAGAAGTGTGCAGGGGTCTGGGACTTTAGAATTGGGTGGGTGGGGGCTCTGGGACTTTAGCAGAGATGTGGGGGTCCAGGAATATAGAAGAGTGGGCAGGTGGGGGACTATAGAAAGTGGTGGGGTCTGGGAGTATAGAAGAGTATGTGTGTGGAGATCTTTGACTATAGAAGAGTACTGGGGTCTGGGACTATAGAAGAGTGGGGGTTCTGGGATTTTAGAAGTGTGTGGGGGAGTCTGGGACTATAGAAGAGTGGTGGGGTCTGGGTCTGTAAAAGAGTGTGGGGTCTGTGACTATAGAAGAGTGGGAGGGTCTGGGACTATAAAAGTGTGTGTGGGTACTGGGACTATAGAGATTGGTGTGTGGGGTTCTAGGAGTATAGAAGATTGGAGGGTCTGGGACAGTAGAAGTGTGGTGGGGTCTGGGACAATATAAGAGTTGGGGTCTGGGACTATAGGAGAGTGTGTGTGGGGGTCTTGGATTAAAGGAAAGAGGAGTCTGCAACTATAGGGGAGTGGGGGCTCGGACTACAGAAGAGTTTGTGTTGGGGGGTCTGGGACTGTAGAAGAGTAGGGGGGTCTGGGACAAAAATGATGGGGGTGGTCTGCCACTCTAGAAGGGTGGGAGAGGTCTGAAAATATAGAAGAGTTGTGGGGGTCTGGGAATGTAGCAGAGTGGGGGAGTCTGGGATTATAAAATACTGGGGGGTCTGGGACTACATAAGAGTTTGGGTCTAGGACTATAGAATTGCGGAGGGTCTGGGAGTATAGAAGAGTGGGGCCGGTCTGGGACTCAAGAAGAGTGGGGGGGGGTCAGGGATTATAGAAGAGTGGAGGGGTCTGGCACTGTAGAAGAACTGGGGGCATCAAGGACTGTAGAAGAGTTGGGGGGGTGTTGAACTATAGAAGAGTGGGGGGGTCGGGGACTATTGAGGGGTGATGGGGTCTGGGATTATAGAAGTGTTTGGGGGGTCTTTGACTATAGAAGTTTGGTGGTGTCTGGGAATATAGAAGTTTGGGAGAGTCTGGGACTATACAAGAGTAGGGGCTCTGGGATATAAATGTGTGTGGGGGTTCTGGGAGTATAGAAGAGATGTGGGGTCTAGGACTATAGAAGATTTGGGGAGGTCTGGGAGTATAGAAGAGTGTGTGTTGAGTGTCTGGGATTATAGAAAAGTGGGGGAGTCTGAGATTATACAAGATTGGGTGGTCAGGGACTATAGAATAGTTTGTGTCTGGGAGGGTCTGGAACTATAGAAGAGTGGGGGGTCTGGGACTATAGAAGTGGGGGATGTCTGGGAATGTAGAAGAGTTGGGGGGTCTGGGATTATAGAAGAGTGCACGGGTCTGGGATTGTAGAAGAGTGTTTGTGTGTCATGGGGTCTGTGACTATAGAAGAGTGTGGGGGGAGTTGTGAATATAGAAGAGTTGGGGGGGTCTGGACTATAGAAGAGTGTGTGGGGGTGGTCTGGGATTATAGAAAAGTGGAGCAGTCTGGGACTATAGAAGTGTGGGGTGTCAAGGACTATAGAAGAGTGGATGTGGGGGGTCTGGGACTATAGAAGAGTGGGGGGTATGGTACTGTAAAAGAGTAGCTGGGTTTGGGAGTATAGAACAGTTGGGGGAGTTCGGACTATAGAAGAGTGGGGGTGTGGGAATATAGAAGAGTCGTGGGGTCTGGGACTATAGAAGAGTGGGGGGTATGGTACTGTAAAAGAGTAGCTGGGTTTGGGAGTATAGAACAGTTGGGGGAGTTCGGACTATAGAAGAGTGGGGGTGTGGGAATATAGAAGAGTCGTGGGGTCTGGGACTATAGAAGAGTGGGGGAGTCTGGGTTTATAGAAGAGTGGGGAGGCCTGAGTCTATGGAAGTGTGTATGTGTGGTGGTCTGGGTCTATAGAGGGGTAGGGGTCTGGGACTATAGAAGAGTGGGAGAGTCTGTGTTTATACAAGAGGGGGGGGTCTAGGACTATGGAAGTGTGTATGTGTGGTTGTCTAGGACTATAGAGGGGTGGGGA
>NW_008344184.1:10959-11618 GCF_000622305.1 Nannospalax galili | reverse complement strand
GGGACTATAGAAGAATGGGGGGTGTCTGGGACTATAAAAGAGTTGGAGGGCTCTGGGATGACAGAAAGGTGGGAAGGGGGTCTGGGACTATAGAAGAGTTGGGAGAGTTCTGGGACTACAGAAGGGTGGGAGGGGGTCTTGGACTTTAGAAGTGTTGGGGGGTCTGGAACGATAGCAAATTTGGGGGGTTTGGGACTATAGAAGAGTGGGGAGTCTGGGACTATAGAAGAGTGGGGGTGTCTGGGACTATAAAAGAGTTGGGGGGCTCTGGGATGACAGAAATGTGGGATGGGGTCTGGGACTATAGAAGAGTTGGGAGAGTTCTGGGACTACAGAAGGGTGGGAGGGGGTCTTGGACTTTAGAAGTGTTGGGGGGTCTGGAACGATAGCAAATTTGGATTAGGGAAGAGTTAGTGTCTTTGGGGAGTCTGGGACTATAGAAGAGTGTGGGGGTCTGGGACTATAGAAGCATGTGTGTGTGTGTGTAGAGAGAGAGAAGAGGGAGTGAGGGAGGGAGGGAGAGAGAGAGAGGATCTGGGAGTACATCTAGATCTCATTCTGCTAGGTTATGCTGTTCCTCAGTAATGTTTATTCAGATCATCATCATTTCACCATGATCATTAAGCTGCTGAGTGAGAAAAAGGAATGGACCGCTTTTT
>NW_008344184.1:7011-10847 GCF_000622305.1 Nannospalax galili | reverse complement strand
GTGTGTGAGAGAGAGAGAGAGAGAGAGAGAGAGAGAGAGAGAGAGTGTGTGAGTGTCTGGGAATATAGAAAAGTGGGGGAGTCTGAGACTATACAAGAGTGGGTGGTCAGGGATTAGGGAAGAGTTAGTGTCTTTGGGGAGTCTGGGACTATAGAAGATTGGGGGGGTCTGGGACTATAGAAGTGTGTGTGTGTGTGTGTGTGTGTGTGTGAGTGTCTGGGAATATAGAAAAGTGGGGTAGTCTGAGACTATACAAGAGTGGGTGGTCAGGCACTAGGGAATAGTGTCTCTGGGGGTCTGGCACTATAGAACACTGGGAGGGGTCTGGGACTACAGAAGAGTTGGGGGATTGGAGTACAGAAGAGTGGAAGGGGGTTCTGGGACTATAGAAGAGTGGGAGGGTGGTCTGGGACTATAGAAGTGTTGGGGGGATCTGGGACTATACAAGAGTGATGGGGTCCTGGACTATAGAAGAGTTGGGGAGGTTGGGGACTGTAGAAAAGTTGGGGAAGTCTGGGATTATAGAAAAGTGGTAGGGTCTGGGACTATGGAAGGGTGGGGGGTCTGGGACTTTAGAATTTTATGTGGGGGTTCTGGGACTTTAGCAGAGATGGGGGGTCCAGGACTATAGAAGAGTGGGCAGTTGGGGGACTATAAAAAGGGCTGGGGTCTGGGAGTATAGAAGAGTATGTGTGGGGAGGGTCTTTGACTATAGAAGAGTACTGGGGTCTGGGACTATAGAAGTGCTGGGGGGGTCTGGGACTATAGGAGAATAGGGGTTCTGGGAATATAGAAGTGTGTGGGGGAGTGTGGGACTATAGAAGAGTGGGGGTTCTAGGACTATAGAAAAGTGGGGGCATTTATCAGTCAGGGTTCTCCAAAGAAAGAGAACTGGTAGAATGAATATATATGTATAGATATTTATCAGCTTAGTTCACAGGATAGAGTCCGAGTAGTCCAACAATGGCTGCACCACACTGGAGAGGCTGAGAATCCATAGTCGCTCAGTCCACAAGGCTGGATGTCTCAGTAGTCCCAATCTGGTGCTGAAGGTCTGATGAATTCCAAAAGATCAGCCAGTCTTCAGTCTACAGCAGCAAGATGAACTCACCAGCGAGAGAGAAGGCAAGTAGCAAGAAGCCTGGCTTTCTCCTCTGCCTCGGTCTTTTATACGGGCTGCCATCAGAAGGTAACACCCACATTTACTGTGTGTCTTCCAGCTTGAGATGATCCAATCAAGAAGATCTCTTTCATTTCAGTTAATCCCAGATCCAGTCCAGTTGACACTCAGGATTAGCCATCACAGGGGATCTGGGACTATAGAAGAGTGGGGTTGTCTGGGAAATAGAAGTGTGTGTGGGGTCTAGAACTATCGAAGAGTAGGGGGGTCTGGGAATACAGAAGAGTTTGGTGGGTCTGGGACTATAGAAGTGGAGGGGTCGGGGACTTTAGAAGAGTTGGGGGGGCTTTGAAACAATAGAAGAGTGGGGGGTTCGGGGACTATTGAAGAGTGATGGGATCTGGGACTATAGAAGTATTGGGGGGGTCTTTTACTATACAAGTTTGGTGGGGTCTGGGAATATAGAAGTTGGTGGGGGGTCTGGGACTACACAAGAGTCAGGGCTCTGAGATTATAAATGTGGGGGAGGTCTGGGACAATAGAAGATTTGGGGCAGTCTGGGAGTAAAGAAGAGTGTGTGTGAGTGTCTCAGATTATAGAAAAGTGGGGGAGTCTGAGACTATACAAGAGTGGGTGGTCAGGGACTATAGAATAGTTTGTGTCTGGGGGTGTCTGGCACTATAGAAGAATGGGGGGGTCTGGGACTATAGAAGTGGGAGGGTGTCTGGGAATTTAGAAGAGTGGGGTGGTCTGGGATTATAGAAGAGTGCAGGGGTCTGGGGCTGTAGAAGAGTGTGTGTGTGTCGTGCAGTCTGGGACTATAGAAGAGTGTGGGGGGTTTGTGAATATAGAAGAGTTGGGAGTCTGGGACTATAGAACTGTGGGTAGGGTCTGAGAATGTAGAAGAGTGGGGGTTCTTGGACTATAGAAATGAGTGCGGTGTCTGGGACTATAGAAGTGTGGGGGGTGTCGGACTGTAGAAATGTGAGTGGGGGGTCAGGGACTATAGAAGAGTGGGGGCCCTGGGACTATAGAAGAGTTGGGGGGGGGTCTGGAACTATAGAAGAGTGTGGGCGGTGGTCTGGGATTATAGAAAAGTGGAGCAGTCTGGGACTATAGAAGTGTGGGGTGTCAAGAACTATAGAAGAGTGTGCATGTGGGGGGTCTGGGACTATAGAAGAGTCAGGGAGTCTGGGACTAGAGAAGAGTGGGGTGGCCTTGCACTATAGAAGAGTGGGGAGAGTATGGATTTAGAGAAGGGTCTGGGAGTCTGGTATTGTGGAAGTGTATGTGTGTGTGCAGGAGGTCTGGGACTATAGAAGAGTGGGGCGTATGGTACTGTAAAAGAGTGGCTGGGTTTGGGAGTATAGAACAGTTGGGGGGGGTTCGGACTATAGAAGAGTCAGGGGTGTGGGAATATAGAAGAGTGGTAGGATCTGAGACTATAGAAGAGTGGGGGAGTCTGGGTTTATAGAAGAGTGGGGAGGTCTGGGTCTATGGAAGTGTGTATGTGTGGTGGTCTGCGTCTATAGAGGGGTGGGGGTATGGGATTATAGAAGAGTGGGGGAGTCTGGGAATATAGAAGAGTAGTGGGGTCTGGGACTATAGAAGAGTGTGTGTGCCGGGGTCTGGAACTAGAAGAGTGGGGTATCTGGGACTTTCGAAGACTTGGGGGGGTGTCTGGGAGTATAGAAGAGTGGGGGTAGTCTGGATTTATTTAAGCGTGGGTATGGGACTATAGAAGAGTCAGGGGGTCTGGGAGTATAGAACAGATTGGGAGGTCTGGGACTAGAGAAAAGTGGGGCATCTGGGACTAGAGAAGAGTGTGGGGGGCTGTCTGGAACTAGAAGGGGGGGTGTCTGGGACTTTAGAAGAGTTGGAGGGTCTGGGACTATAGAACTGTAGGGGGTCTGTGACCATAGAAGAGTGGGGGCTCTGGGACTATAGAAGTGTGTGTGGGGTGGTCCGGGACTATGGAAGAGTGGGGTGTCTGGGATTATAGAATACTAGGGAGTTATGGAACTATAGAAGAGTGGGGGTCTGGGAATATAGAACAGTTAGGGGGTCTGGGACTATAGAAGAATGGTGGGGTCTGGGACTATAGAAGAGTGTTTTGTTGTCCGTGACTATAGAAGGGGAGGTCTGGGAGTATAGAAGTGTGGGGATTCTGGGACTATAGAAGCAGGGGCATCTGGGAATATAGAAGTGTGGGGTGGTCTGGGAGGATAAAATTTGGTATGTGGGAGTCTGGGACTCTAAAAGAGTGGGGTGTCTGGGACTATAGAAATGGGGGGGTCTGGGAGTATAGACGAGCTTGGGAGGTCAGGGGCTATAAAAGAGTTGGGGACCATAGAAGAGTGGAGGGGTCTGGGACTGTAGAAGAGTTGGGGGTGTTGGGGACTATAAGAGAGTGGTGGGGTCTGGGACTATAGAAGAGTGTGTGTTTCGGGGTCCGTGACTATAGAAGAGTGGGGGGATCTGGGACTATAGAAGTGTGGGGGTTCTGGGACTTCAGAAGAGTGAGGTGTCTGGGCCTATAGAAGTGTGTGGGGAGGGTCTGGGACTATAGAAGAGTAGGGGGATCTGTGAGTATAGAAGAGTTTGAGGGTTTGGGACTATAGTAGAATAGGAGGTCAGGGACTATAGAAGAGTGTGTGGGGGTCTCAGACTATAGAATAGTGGAGGGGGGGGGTTGGGACAAAAAGAGTGGGGGGTT
>NW_008344184.1:4062-6957 GCF_000622305.1 Nannospalax galili | reverse complement strand
CATGGGGCAGGTGTAGTCGGGGGGGGGCATCTGGGACTATCGAAGTGTGTGTGGGGGAGTGTGGGACTATAGAAGAGTGGGGGTTCTAGGACTATAGAAAAGTGGGGGCATTTATCAGTCAGGGTTCTCCAAAGAAAGAGAACTGGTAGAATGAATATATATGTATAAAGATTTATCAGCTTAGCTCACAGGATAGAGTCCGAGTAGTCCAACAATGGCTGCACCACACTGGAGAGGCTGAGAATCCATAGTCGCTCAGTCCACAAGGATGGATGTCACAGTACTCCTGATCTGGCACTGAAGGTCTGACAAATTCCGGAAGATCAGCTAGTCTCAGTCTACAGCAGCAAGACGTACTCACCAGCGAGAGCGAAGGCAAGCAGCAAGAAGCCTGGCGTTCTCCTCTGCCTCGGTCTTTTATAAGGGCTGCCATCAGAAGGTAACACCCACATTTACTGTGTGTCTTCCAGCCTGAGATGATCCAATCAAGAAGATCCCTTTCATTTCAATTAATCCCGGATCCAGTCCAGTTGACACTCAGGATTAGCCACCACAGGGGGTCTGGGACTATAGAAGAGTGGGGGGGTCTGGGACTATAGAAGACAGGGGTTGTGTGGGACTATAGAAGAGTGGGGGGGTCTAGGACTATAGAATATTGGGGGTTCTGGAATATAGAAGAGTTTGGTGGGTCTGGGACTATAGAAGTGGGGGGGGGTCTGGGACTTTAGAAGAGTTGGGGGGTTGGTTACTATTGAAGATTGATGGGGTCTGGGACTGTAGAAGAGTGTGTGGGGGTCTTTGACTATACAAGAGTAATGGGGTCTGGGACTATAGAAGAGTTGGGGAGGTTGGGGACTGTAGAAAAGTTGGGGAGGTCTGGGATTATAAAAAAAGTGGTATGGTCTGGGACTATAGAAGTGTGCGGGGGTCTGGGACTATGGAAGGGTGGGGGGTCTGGGACTTTAGAATTTTGTGTGTGGGGTTCTGGGACTTTAGCAGAGATGGGGGTCCGGGACTATAGAAGAGTGGGCAGTTGGTGGACTATAGAAGAATGGGGGATTTTCTATAGAAGAATGGGGGTTCTGGGAATATAGAAGTGTGTGGACTATAGAATAGAATGATGGCATCTGCGTCTATAGAAGAGTGTGGTGGTCTGTGACTATAGAAGAGTGGGCGGGTCTGGGACTATAAAAGTGTGTGTGGGGGTCTGGGACTATAGAGGTTGGTGTGTGGGGGTCTAGTAGTATAGAAGATTGGGGGTCTGGGACAGTAGAAGCGTGGTGGGGTCTGGGACTATATAAGAGTTGGGGTCTGGGACTATTGAAGAGTGTGGGGGTGTCTGGGATTAAAGGAAAGAGGATAAATGTAGTCTCCCCTCCCCTCCCCAACCTCCTGTTTTAAGACAGGGTCTGAGACAGGTCTCCCAGCTGGCCCGGAACTTAATATGTAGACCAGGCTGGCCTGGAACTCCCAGAGATCCACCTGCCTCTGCCTTTTTGCGTCTGCAGTCCTGGGATTAAAATGCTGTCAGGAGTTTTTTTATATTCCGTTTCACTTACAATGGTTCTAAGGTGGCATCTTGGAGAGCAAGTTGTATTCCAAAAATACTAATGAAAATTTCCAGAAATAACTAGTTTGCAAGATTGAAATTGTGTGTCAGAGTGGTATGATGAAATCTCCCTCTACGTGGTTCTACCTAGGGTGCCAGGCAATCATTCCTTCCAGAATATCAATGGTGTTTGAGCTTCCTACTCCTTAGGGTGGGGGGTTCTGTGGTTAAGAGCACACAGCTCTGACAGAAGACCTGGGTTTGGCCCTCAGCACCCATCTCAGACACACCAGATGTCTCACAGTCAACTATAACTTCAGTTCCAGGGGATCTGATACCCTCTTCTGGCCTCCATGGGCACCTGCATTATGTGCACATACCCCCCCAAACATACTCACACACACACACACACGTAATTAAAAGTTTTTAAAAAGTTCAAGGTCATCCTTAGCTACATAGTGAGTTCGAGGCAAGCTTGAGATATATGAGACCCTGTCTTTAAAAAAAGAAAAAGGGCCGGGCATGGTGGCACACGCCTTTAATCCCAGTACTTGGGAGGCAGAGGCAGGCGGATCTCTGTGAGTTCAAGGCCAGCCTGGTCTACATAGTGAGTTCCAGGACAGCTGGGGCTACAGGGAGACCCTGTCTCAAAAAGACCAAAAAAAAAAAAGAAAAGAAAAAAAAAAGAAAAAAGGAAAAAAGATACCTACCAGAGTAGGAAAAGTTGGGGCTAGAGAGATGGTTCAATGGATAAGAGCACTGGTTGCTCTTGAAGAGGACCTGGGTTTGGTTCCCAGCACCACATAGTGGCTAACAACTGTCCTTGATTCTAGTTCCAGGGGATCTGACACCCTCTTCTGGCCTCCGAGGGCACCACACGAATGTGGTACACATACATACATGCAGGGAAAACACTCATACACATAAAATAAAAATAAATAAAATATTTTCAAGCAAATAATTTGCTGGGATTGTTACTTTCCATGATTTCAGACATCCAGTGGGGCTCTTGGGACATCTCCTTGTGGATAAGAGGGGCTGCTATGTACAGAAGGTTTGGGCCTAGGTATATTAGAAATCTGAATGGGCAGTGTGCGGGATGGCTTTAGAGTCAGCTTGATACACCTGGGTTGAGGTAGCCTCAGTTGGGGAATTGCCTCCATTGGACTGGCTTGTGGTCATGTCTGTGGGGCATTTTCTTGATTGCTGAGTGATGTCAGAGGGCCCAGCCCACTGTGGATGATGTCACCCCTGGGGAAGTGGTCCTGTGTTGCATAAGAAAGCAGGCTGAGCACAGGCCAGGGAAGCAAGCCAGTAAGCAGCATTCCTCCATGGTCTGTGCTTCA
>NW_008344184.1:2086-3691 GCF_000622305.1 Nannospalax galili | reverse complement strand
CTTCTCTCTCGCTGGTGAGTTCATCTTGCTGCTGTAGACTGAAGACTAGCTGATCTTTTGGAATTCTTCAGACCTTCAGTGCCAGATTGGTACTACTGAGACATCCAGCCTCGTGGATTGAGCGACTACTGATTCTCAGCCTCTCCAGTGTGGTGCAGCCATTGTTGAACTACTCGGATACTATCCTGTGAGCTAAATTGATATATCTCTATACATATATATTCATTCTGCCAGTTCTGTTTCTTTGGAGAACCCTGACTAATACATATTTTGGTACCAGGAGTGGTTCTAGAGAAACAGAATTGAAAGGACGAATTTCTTTAATGGGCTTGTTGGTATTTGGAGCAGGCTCTCCAACTCAGTCTTCAGACAGCATGGAGAGCACTGAAAATCCGTGGTGTAGAGTATTTGAAACAGTTATGGAGATAGACCCATCTGAATCTCCTAACTCACCTCTTGTGAAAAGCAAGAAATTTAGTGACTCCATACATAAAACATCTGACAATTTGTAAGAAAAATAAGAAAAATAATGATGCTGGCTGGTCACTTCTAGCATCTCTGGATAAAATGATGAAGATAAACAATGAGCTTAATGATAAATTTGACAAGCTCCATATTCGAATCAACAGTTTAAAAGTTTCCAAGTGTGCCCTGGAAGAGAATCTTCTCTCCAGCAGCCAGAGAGCTAAAGCTGCGGAAAATCAAGCTGGGACCCTTATTATACGTTTTGCTGACCTACAACGTAAATTTAATTCCCAGCCTCAAAGGGTGCCAGCATTAAAGGTGCGGGCATTGGTAGGAAAAGATTGGAATCCTGACACATGGGATGGAGATGTTTGGGAGAACCCTGAGGAGGCTGAGGATTTAGAATCCTCAGACTCTGAGGAATTTGATTCACCTGATGAATGAATCTCCCCACCCTCAGCAGACCCACCCTCCCTACCCTTGCCTGAGGAAACTAATCCCATTTAGGAAGCTAATCCCATTCAGCAAGAAGAAGCTGATGTCCCTCAGGGCCCAGTTGTTGCCTCTAGACCTATAACCAGACTCAAAGCTAAGCAGGCCCCTAGAGGAGAGATAGACAGTGTGGTCCATGAGGTGCGCTACACCACTAAAGAACTTAGTGAATTTGCTAATTCTTTTAAGCAGAAGTCTAATGAATATGTCTGGGAATGGATTTTAAGGGTGTGGGATAATGGAAGGAACATAAAATTGGATCAGGCTGAGTTTATTGACATGGGCCCCCTGACTGGAGATTCTAGGTTTAATATGGAAGCTCATGCTGTTAAAAAGGGTGTTAAAAGTTTATTTGATTGGTTGGCTGAGGTATTTATCAAGAGATGGCCTACTGACAGAGAGCTGGAAATACCTGATATCCCTTGGCTTAGTGTTGATGAAGGGATTGTAAGACTCAGGCAAATTGGTATGCTCGAGTGGATTTGTAGTACAACACCAAATCCTCCACAATGGGAGGGCCCAGAGGACATGCCTTTTACTGATTTTATAAGATGGAAAGTACTGAGAGAGACACCAGAACGTTTGAAGAGCTTTGTTTTCGCTCTTTTCCTTATGCCGAATCTTACAGTTGGAGATGCTGCTGCTCAA
>NW_008344184.1:0-973 GCF_000622305.1 Nannospalax galili | reverse complement strand
TATACTGTCCTGGCTCAAGGGTGTATTAACTCGCCAGCATTGTGCCATAACTTGGTTCAAAGGGATCTTGATTGCCTGACTCTTCCACAAAATATCACACTGGTCCACTATATTGATGATGTTATGCTGATTGGATCCAGTGAACAGGAGGTAGCAGACAGTCTGGACTTGTTGGTTAAGCATATGCGCATGAGAGGATGGGAAATAAATCCAACCAAAATTCAAGGGCCTTCTACCTCAGTGAAATTTCTAGGAGTTCAGTGGTGTGGAGCATGCAGAGACATTCCTTCTAAGGTGAAGAATAAGTTGTTGCACTTGGCCCCTCCCTCCACCAAGAAAGAAGCACAACAAACTGTCTTGGTGGGCCTGTTTGGATTCTGGAGGCAGCACATTCCTCATCTGGATGTATTACTACGAGCCATATATCAAGTGCCTCGGAAGGCAGCTACCTTTGAGTGGGGCCTGGAACAGGAAAGGGCCCTTCAACAGGTCCAGGCTGCTGTCCAAGCTGCTCTGCCCCTTGGGCCATATGATCCAGCAGACCTGGTGGTGCTTGAGGTATCAGTTGCAGAAAAAGATGCTGTTTGGAGTCTGGCAGGCCCCCATAGGGGAATCACAGCGGAGGCCATTGGGATTTTGGAGTAAGGCTTTGCCTTCATCTTTGGACAACTGTTCTCCCTTTGAGATACAGCTCTTAGCCTGCTATTGGGCCTTAGTGGAAACTGAACGTTTGACAATGGGCCACCAAGTCACCATGAGACCGGAGCTGCCCATCATGAGCTGGGTGTTATCTGACCCCCCCAAGCCATAAAGTAGGCCGTGCACAGCAACAATCCATTATCAAATGGAAGTGGTATATACGTGATCAGGCTCGAGCAGGCCCCGAGGGCACAAGCAAGTTACATGAAGAAGTTGCCCAAATGCCTATGGTTCCTACTCCTGTTACGATGCCTCCTGTTCTCAAGCATGCACC
>NW_008344183.1:0-463 GCF_000622305.1 Nannospalax galili | reverse complement strand
ATTAACCTACAAAAGTCTGCAGCCTTTCTATATACCAATAACAAGCAATCTTAGAAAGAGCACATGGAAACACTCCTCTTCACAGTAGCTGAAAACATAAATCTTGGAATAAGCCTGACCAAAGACATTAAAGACCTCTACAATGAAAAATTTAAATCTTTAAAGAAAGAGATTGAGGAAGACATCAGAAGATGGAAGCACCTCCCATGCTCATGGATTGGAAGAATATTGTGAAAATGACCATCCTGCCAAAAGCCATTTATAGATTCAATACAAAACCAATCAAAATCCCCTTGACATTCTTCAAAGAATTGGAAAAAACTATCCTAAGAGTCATATGGAAGCACAAAAGACCTCAGATAGCCAAAGCAACCCTGAGCACTAAGAGCAATACCGGGGGGATTACTATATTATATTTTAAGCTGTATTACAGAGCTATAGTCATAAAAACAACATGGTACTG
>NW_008344182.1:14110-16133 GCF_000622305.1 Nannospalax galili | reverse complement strand
CTGGGGTACGCAAAGGGGGTCCTGACTCAAAAATTGGGGCCATGGAGACGCACCGTAGCTTACTTGTCAAAGAAACTAGACCCAGTGGCTGCCGGCTGGCCACTTTGTCTGAGAATGGTGGCTGCCCTGGCAATCCTAGTAAAGGATGCCTCCAAGTTGACTATGGGTCAGCCCCTATGCATTCGGGCCCCCCACGCTCTCGAGTCTCTCATCAAACAACCCCCGGACTGATGGCTCTCGAATGCCCGAGTGACCCATTACCAGGCTTTGCTCCTGGATACAGACCGCATCCAGTTCGGAGCCCCCATCACCCTCAATCCTGCAACACTGTTACCTGTGGCGGAGGGACCTGACTCCCAAGCCGACCATGATTGCCTTCAGGTCCTGGCTGAAGTCTTCAGCACCCGACCAGACCTCAGCGATCAACCAGTAGAGGGAGCAGATTGTACTTGGTACATGGATGGGAGCAGTTTCCTTGCAGAGGGTAAGCGCCGGGCAGGGACAGCGGTCACCTCGGACAACAAAGTAATATGGGCAGAGCCCTTACCAGAGGGGACATCCGCACAAAAAGCTGAGCTAGTGGCCCTGACACAGGCCCTGCGAAGGCAAGAAGCTAAATGTGTACACTGACAGCCGATACGCCTTCGCCACTGCGCACATCCACAGAGAGATTTATAAAAGAAGAGGACTTCTTACTTCAGGAGGAAAAGAAATAAAAAACAAAGCTGAAATCATAGCGCTTCTAGAGGCCTTATTTCTGCCAAAAGAACTCAGTATCATACACTGCCCAGGCCACCAAAAAGGGAACCACCCCGAGGCAAGGGGAAATCGTCTAGCTGACCAGACGGCCAGAGACATTGCCTCCAAGAGCCAAATACTAACCACACAAATTGACACTGAATGCAAAAGAAAGGAGGCCATCAGAGACTACACTCCAGAGGACAGAAAATTACTTGAAAAAAATGGGGCTTTCAACAACCCAGAAACGCAACCCAGAAACAGGATACTGGGAGTACCAAGGGAAAACCATCCTGCCTCAATGATCGGTAGAAGAACTCCTAGATGAACTTCACAAGTGGACCCACTTAGGAGTGACCAAAATGAAAAAGCTGATCGAGCGAGAAGAAACCGTTCATTATCTCCCAAACAAAGACGCCATCCTGCAAAAGATTGTTAAGAACTGTAAAGCCTGTGCCCAGGTGTACTGGGGCAAAAGTAAAGCCCAAAGAGGAGTAAGGCAAAGAGGTCACAGGCCTGGGGTCCATTGGGAAGTCGATTTTACTGAAGTTAAGCCAGGAATATACGGATACAAGTATCTGCTAGTTTTCATTGACACCTTCTCTGGATGGCCAGAGGCGTACCCGACGAAGACAGAAACTGCCAAAATGGTGTCTAAGAAGCTATTGGAAGACATTTTTCCTCGATTCGGGATGCCTCAGGTAATAGGGTCGGATAACGGGCCAGCCTTCGTCTCCCAGGTAAGTCAGACAGTGGCCAGGTTACTGGGGATCGAATGGAAATTACATTGTGCTTACAGACCCCAGAGCTCAGGCCAGGTAGAACGAATGAATAGAACCATTAAAGAGGCTTTAACTAAATTCTCGCTGGCAACTGGCACTAAGGACTGGGTGACCCTCCTCCCCCTAGCCCTATATCGGGCCAGGAATACTCCTGGGCCCAGTGGATTAACCCCCTTTGAAATTCTGTACGGGACCCCTCCCCCGGCTGTCTCTTTTCTTGATCCAGACATCTCTAACTTTGTTAGCACCCCTTCCCTGCAGACGCACCTGCGAGCGTTGCAGCTGGCACACGAAGAAATCTGGAAGCCCCTGGCAGCAGCCTACCAAGATGCTGTTAACACCCCTATTGCCCCCCATCCCTTCCAACCAGGTGACACCGTCTGGGTCCGGAGGCATCAGGCTCGAAGCTTAGAGCCTCGCTGGAAAGGACCGTGCACAGTCCTCCTCACCACCCCTACAGCCCTTAAAGTGGACGGGATCGCAGCCTGGATCCACGCCTCACA
>NW_008344182.1:7782-13073 GCF_000622305.1 Nannospalax galili | reverse complement strand
GTCAAGCATTGAGAAACTAGCTTATGAGGAAAACAGGACGTAGTGGTCAAGCCATCTGCATCTGGCAATCCCTGGGGCTCGCTACCAGGAAATCAGGAGAAAACCCTCTGTGTCCCTGAGGTCACCTCCCATTTAGCAATCCCACTTCCCCTTAGCCCCGACCCTTACCCCATATTTCTGTGTGCTTTTGAAATTACTCTGTGTGTTTTTGAATTAACCAATAACCGCGCTTCTGCTTCTGTACCCTGCTTCTGCTCTATAAAAGTGCCAAGCCCCAGCCTGTAGGCGCGCAAGTCCTCCGAGGAGACTTTGTGCCCACAGGTACCTGTGTACTAAATAAACCTCTTGCTGTTGCAACCCGAAGGCTGACTTGTCCTCAGTGGTTTCACTCTTACAGTACGAAATGTACAATAAATTTTTTAAAAAATTGAAATCTATGTAGTTTAAGTACAGAAACAACTTGTTGCAACCCGAAGGCTGACTTGTCCTCAGTGGTTTCACTCTTACAGTATGAAATGTACAATAAATTTTTTTAAAAATTGAAATCTATGTAGTTTAAGTACAGAAACAACCGGTTGAATATAATTTATCCCTGAAGCTTAATTATTTGCTAATTATTTATTCAGTGCAACAGTCTTTTGAGTAAATACTATTCTAGAAGATATACGGTTAAATTTATGTAAATTTACTATAAAATGTCCTTAAATAGCTTCTATGCTCATAAACAAACTAATGAGGAAGGTCAAATTTCTACAAATCAAAATGTTATGTAACATGCTATTACAATACACTATATAATTCAGTCACGTAAAAATCAAGATGGTTTACCCTCAAAAAGCTCTTCCACATATCCTATAGGTAAATATTCTACCTATGGGATCCATTTTCCCTAGGCAATTCCAAATTCAATAAGACATTTGTAGCCTCTCATACACACAACTGAAATATCTCAGTAAAATACAATTGAACACACAATTGAAATAGTACAGTACAATTTTTCAGTGAATTCATAAGTATGAATATACTTACAAATATTTATATATTTTGCCTTTACAAATATATGAGTAAAAGTATAATGTGTCAAGGTGTCAGCAATGAGAAGAAACACTAAGATTATTATAAAAACTGTCATATCAACTTAAAAGACTATTTCATGTTAATAAATCTATCCTATGAAGATACATATATTTATCCTAAAGGACCTTTTCTATGCTAGATTCATGTCAGTGCCTAACTAACATCTGTAATATGAACTCTGTACCCACTCAGAAGTTATGCTAAGGAATAACAGTATTAAACAAAGCCCATAAAGTCACTGGATTAGACAACCATTATTTATGATAAACTAAGAAGATATATTAGGAAATAAAAATATATCATTAGCAATTTATATTCTTTTACTAGTAAACCCAGTATTTTATTTTTCTAAAACATAAATGAGAAAAAGAAATTTCACATTAGAATATAAATACAGTTTAAATAATACTGAAACAGACAAAGCCAGGCATGGTGGCACATGCCTTTAATCCCAGCACTTGGGAGGCAGAGGCAGGCAGATCTCTGTAAGGCCAGCCTCATCTATATAATTAGTTCCAGGCCAGCTGGGGCTACAGGGAAACACTGTTTTAAAAAAACCAAAACAAAAAATTGAAAAGTGTAAAACACTCACAGTAAGTAAATAAGGCCATTACTAATTAGCACCACCTGATACATACCATTAATAAAACACTAATAATATGAAGACATCAACAATGAAACATTTTAGTATTTTGTGATATGAGAACAGCACACTCATTTATTGATATTTTAACTACATTTTATAATCTAGAAGAGACAATATAAATAGTGTTGTCTTTATTTTTAATATAAGGGATGTCAGTATTGTTAACATACTTAAAATTAAACATCAAGATTAAAACCCACAAATCAATTTTCCTTTAAAGTCCTGGAAAAGGATGAAGTTTACAGAGTATTCATTAGATTAGTAAAAGTAAAAGCAGAACCAATATACTAACATAGCATATCATGTTAGATTTACATTTTAAACTATCATAATCTTTCCAGAAATGTCCATGCTGCTAACACAACCTTCTCCTATCTCTATATAGTCTTGGTGTTTATACTCTTGGTTGTTATACTCTTGGTATTCAAATCAATGTTGTCACTTAGGGGCCAACTTATTTTGTATATCGTCTGAATGTTTCATTGCACATTTTGTTCCTAATAACTCTGCACTTGAATAATTTACAGCTGTTCCTATTCTTGCTCAAGGACCACTCACAGCAAGAACCATGGCCACCTTGCCATCTCCTGCAGTGGTAACCATGGGAACTTTGCCTCTCTGTGCCCTACTGTCTACATTGCCCACTATTTCCTTTGGATTTAAAGCCAATGTAATTCAATAAATCTGCAGATAACTGAATTTCTTTGTTTACTATGAAGCATATATAACATTCAAAACTGTCAGAGGGATGTGTAGAAAATTGTCATTCTGGGGCTGGAGAGATGGCTCAGTGGTTAAGGGCACTGACTGCTCTTGCAGAGGACTCAGAATCAATTCCCAGCACCCACATGGTGGCTACGAACTGTTCTTAACTCCAGTTCCAGGGGAATCCAAAACCCTCTTCTGACTCTGTGGCATTGCATGACACAGGTGCACTCGTATGCATGCAGGCAATACACTCATACACATAAAATAAAAATAATAAAATATTTTTTAAAAAGTTGTTATTCTAGGCAGTTGCTTTGAACTGTATTTCAAAGGAAGACATATTGTTCTTAGCAATGATAATAATTAAGAAAAATATTTAAAATTATCTTCTATATTAAATACTTAGCTTATTAACGCTCAACAAAAGAATACTCCTTGCATGTGTAACTAAAATCTTTCCTTGATTCTATGGAAATATGTTACCTTCAGATTATTAATCCTTTCTCTCTCTCATCACTGTTGCTCTGCTGATTTCTCTAAATTTCTCAATTTTGCTTGCCTTATTATTCCTGAAATGCAAGGGAAAAGACTTGTCTCTGTTTCCTGTCATGTCCTTATTAATGTATTTCTAAATATTCTCCTTTAATGTCTTCATGATTCATTTTATTGAGAGTGACAGCAAACCATGACTACTTCCACTAACACAGTTCAGAGCTTCAAACATGTGTATGTTCTGAACAGACCCTGTCTGAGCTCTATGAGTCCTGAAGCAGAAACCTAATGTTTAAGGGAAATTAAGTAGACATTAAATCAGAAGAATTTATATTGGGACTTAAGTCCTTCTGACCTTAATGTAGCTCCCTGTATCATGTACTAGTGTGTGCTTGTAGAAATGGAACATTGCATATTTGTTATCAATATTACAGAGTTTAATAGTACTTCATTCTACCATGATCCTAAATGTGTATTCTTCACACAACCACAAAACGTACTACCTTTACATCTAAACATCAATGGCATGAGCACTAGTACATAAATAAGCAAAATTTCAGAAAGAACAATGTATTACTGGAGAAACAATAGAAAGAATAAACAGTTCCTTTCTAGATCACTTGCTTTCAAGTTGAATATTAAAAGTAGAAAATAAGTTTAATGTTATTAAACTTGGAGAAATACACAGAAGGAAGGAAATGAGTGATGAGGCAATAAAGGAAAGAAGGAAGGAATGAAGGAGTGAAAGAAACAAGCCAGGAAGTGAGGGAAAGAGGGAGAAGAGAAGGAAGGACTTTGCACTCTAATAATTGCTATTTTGGGGTATATGGGAATTTATTGCTCAAGTGCTATATTCTGAATTCTTTGTGGTTTTCTTTTATTTTTGTCTGTTTGTCCTGTCTTTGGTCATAAAATTTCCATAGAGATGAAGAATATGAGCACCAGAATTCATTGAGGTTTCTCAAGAAGCCCTTTATAAAGGAAATTAAAAGTCAGGGTTGCATTAAGCATACAATAGCCTGACTACAAAATTTTAAAATGCTTTATGACAAATTAAATCATCTCTGAAAACAAAAAAAAAATTCCTTAAGAGTCTCACCATGCATCAGTTGTGTGAAAAACCTGAAGATAGTCATCTCCTATTCCCTATTGAGAAAAGGCCATTAGTAGTGACTAAAATGTTTGCTGCAAACTCTACCCTACACATCAATGAAGGAAGATCAGTAGTAAAGGTGGAGAATGTTATCAATACTTCTCTGGTGCTGATTTCAACATGATTTAAAGATAAAAAAGGAGTCACTTAAATCCCTCTTCAACTGCAACTGAAATTTAATGTGGGTTTCCTCAGAGGTGTGCTCCTGGGAGCCTAAGTCTGAGCTTCCTCAGGGTTTAGACACATTCTGGCCCCTGGAGTTTCTGAGACATTATATGCTTTATTGTTTTATTTGCTTGAATGTTTGTGCTAATTCTATTTTTCCTGAAAAAATAGGATTTTTTTTTTAATTTGGAGGTACTTATGTTTAATAAAGTTTTGATATTCCGTCATGGTCAGGAATAGAGCCCTGTCGAATATAGTGTGTCTCAGAAGAATAAAGCTAAATGCATGTGTCCTGACCAAATATAAGAGATGATTTCTGTCATAAGAACTCTATTTATTGATCTGTAAGGAAATTAAACAATACGTTGTAAAAAGAGTAGTAAGACATGTCCATTAAAGCAAATCACTTCATGTATAAATACACGAGGAAGTTTAAAATGAGGGAAGTATAAATAATTTCCTCTAAGAAATTTTCACAATTTTTTCCAATTTCATAAATGTACACAGTGTACTCTGATCATATTGACAGCCCACTAAACACTCTTAAACCATTACTCAATCCTGCAGATACCTTTTATCAACAAAATTAGTCTTCCTATATCTGTTTTTTGGTTTTGGACCCATTGACTTTAGAGTTGCTTGTATGGCAATGGAGAGGGCATTATTCAGCAGAGTGTGAGCAAATTCCTTATGCTTACATAGCTAAAGGAAAAATGATGCCCATTTGCCAGCAAAATTTAACTGTCAATGGCTCCTCAGTTCGAGGTGTGGAAGGGAATGGGGTTCACTCATCAGCCCTTCTTCTCTTTTGAAAGGCTGAAAGTTCTAATCTTGGACTATTCTTGTACACAAATCCACAGTTGATGATATTTAATATCCATGCCATATGCAGAGGACAGTGGTTCATAGCACTCCTCCCCATCTTCCACCATTTACATTCTTTCAGTCCTCTCTCCCTAAATATCTTCTGGATATAGGAGATGGTAACAGAGCTGATCCATTAAGCACTGTGTGCTAAAAAATCTCATTCTCAGCAGGTTGGCACAGTTG
>NW_008344182.1:0-7286 GCF_000622305.1 Nannospalax galili | reverse complement strand
ATAAAGACAGGTGTTAAAAAAAATCTCTTTTTGCGAGGGGTGGCAAAAGTTGACTTTTAAAAAAAATTTAAAAAAAAAAAAAAAAAAAAAAAAAAAAAAAAAAAAAAAACTTCTCTGACCAAGGCTAAAGATCTATTAATCAATTTTCATAAATATGAATATTTAGAAGGCCGGCACTATGTCCATTTAGCAAAATTATAGCAATAGAGTCTCCCTTATGGCCTGTGGCCTCCCTCTTCATAGACTTTTAATTAGGTTTACAGTACCAGCATTGTGTTCCCTCCTTTGGAGCATTCTTCAAATTTATTTTGAAAGTACTAACCACCAAAGAATCATGCCCCTAGAGAACCAGGGAACAAATCACGGCCGGTGGGTGTATTATAAAATATTGTAAAATTCTATAAGAAATCATAGTAATGCTTAGCTTAGTCAGACAGTGCACTACACTCAAGGTTGCAAAGATAACCAGACCTCCCGGCACCAATAACCAGTCTGTTCCTTGATGTTCGAGACAGTGGGTCAGTATTGGAGTACCCAACGTCCAGAGCTGATTTGATGATTTTTCTCCCCCAAGATACTGCAAAGCAATTTCTGGGACTATGGACACTAATCATCAAAGATGAATATTCTTAATGAATTCTAAGTGTAAAGTTCAAGGTATTAAAAACAAGTTACATACTTTACTGGTGCAACTGTACAGAGTAAAGTTTCACATTCCAAAATGTACGAATGAGAATGTACTTTGGAATGAAAGAATGAAACCAAGAAAAATACTGAACAAGACAAACTCCAAATCCTGCAGTTACGCATTCTCTGGCATCTGGGACTTTCAATGGAATCATCTGGTACACAAAGCTATTAGACAGTGCCAGCACTCAATGTCTGCTGCCTATCACACAAACACCATCTCTCATGAGTTATCTCCACTTTGCATGGATATTTTTTCTGCTTGTGTCCCATAATCTGGCATCTGAAAAATTCTGGGGTATTAATTACAACCTAGACTTTCCTTCACAGATTTAAGCCATAGCCTCTCAGAGCCTCTTTACAGGGACTCTGACCTTACTACACACACTGTGAGGTCACTTCATCTCTCTGAATTCATAGAACAAGACACCACAATTCTTCCAGCCTTACAGTTTCTATGTCTACAAAATCAGTACCTTGTGGACAATGCTGCCAGATTTTCCTGTCAGCTGTAGATGAAGCCTGGCACATATAGAATACAGCTATATTAGTTTCCGTGGGCTGATCATGTGGCACTACATTGTTAGGTAGCTTTCTTCCAGGAACAAAGACAACCCCCACTCCCAGCCCCAGCTAGTTCTCAGGTCAAGCTTTCTTCATTGCAATTAGTTCCAGTTTTCACATGTTGATGCCTTTGTGTCCCTAAGGGCACATTTCCTATTATCTCAGTACAGAAAGGAAGCTGATCTTTAAAAATTGCAGTAATTTTTAGACATGCACATTAGCTGTGACATTTAACTGGTTAAAGCTTTTTGCTTTCCTTAAAAGCTCTGATTTATGAGAAATATTACTCAGGATTTTTTTTCTTTTCCTGTGTAGACTTAGATAAGCATGGTGCAAAGTCATATGCTACAGCATAGATATTCTCTTACAATGAAATTTCCTCAGGCAAATCAGTTGATTCCTGTATTTGTCACTTTTCTATTGCTGTGATAAAAATACTGACCCAAGCAATTTATAGAAGGAAGAGTTTTTTTGAGCTTACGGTTCCAGAGGAATTACAGTCCCTCATGGCAGGGAGGCATGGTGGCTGGAGGTGGCTGGAGCAGGAGCAGCAGAAGCTAAGCTCTCACATCATCACACAGGTACAGGAAGCAAGAGAGCAACTGGAGATTTGGCAAGGCTTAAGAATTCTCTAAGCCCACCCCCAGTGACATGCTTCCTCCAGGATAGCCACACTTCCTAAACCCTCCAAAATAGTGCCATCATCTGCAGACAAAATGTCCAAATACTTGGAGCCTATGGAGAATATTTTCATTCAAACCATCACAATTCATTTCTTTAAATGAAACTTCATTCAAACACTCAGTACATGGGAAGAATGAAGCAAAATTATTTACCAAAATATCACTCAAATGGCCTTTATTCCAGCTCCAGATATGGACATTGTAACCTTCTGAGACTGCATGACCCTGTGGTACTGTCTGCTTTTCTCTCAGTGTCTTGTTTACTAAGCTTCCATCAGAATGACCCAGTAATTTCAGCTTTCACCCTGCTTGAGCTTTTCTACCTCGGTGCTAGAAACTGTTCTGCATTGTATCCAAAAAACCAGTTCTTTAGATCAAAGAAATGCATGGTAATTTTTATCAAAACTACAACTTCAATCTTTAAAACTATTTTATACATTAGTTACTTCGTTCTGCATTAGTATTTTTATAAAAAACAATGTCAAGAATAAGAGTTCATTTTTTGTCTCAGAGTTCAAGGCAATAATGCATCATGGCTGTGAAGTCATGGAAGCAAGAATTTAATGTGACAGATCATGTGGCTTCCACAGTCAAGAAGTGGACTGATGAAGCTTAGGCTCAGCTAGCTTTCTCCTTTCTATGCAATACAGAATTCAAGCTCACAAGTCAGTGCTACTCAAGTTTAGGATTCATCTTCACACCTCAATTGAGCTAATCAAAACAGACCTTCACTGGAATTAGGCATAGAGTAATAAAATCAACATAATTCCTCTTAGACATATTTTTATATTTGTCTCCTAGGCAATTCCAGATCATATCAATGTGACTATCAACAATATCCATTACTTGTCACGTTTATTTCCTTCTCTTCTCTTATTGGCCTAGATAAGACTTTAAACACTAAAATAAAAAGCAGGGTAGAAAGCTAATACCCTGTCTTCCTGTTTCTAGTTGGACTACTGTTTTCCTCACCTTTGAGAATAGCCAAGCCTGTGTACGCAGATATCTCTCAGTGGCATCACTTAAAGAAGATCAACTCTCATCCAGTAGTGATCAGATGCCAATAGTTCCTTCATTAAGTTTGGGGCCTCCTTCCCATTCCCTGAGTTTTATGCTGGTTTTTGTTTGATTAAGTTTGCCTAGGACTTTTGCATGCTGCCAGCGTTGTTGTGTGTAGTATTTTGACTACAATTTAAATGTGTATTTATGTATGATTCTATTCTTGTTAAGGAAAAAGTATGCCATACTAACTTAGTTTATTGCTATTTCTCATGAAACACCCCAGCGTAAGAAAACAGAAGTAAAAGGACAAAGCATATGTACAAATTTCAATGATTACTGTTGATAATTATTTCAAATGTAATTATTTTCCCATGAATATGAAAATCACAAAAATTTCAAACATTTTTTTCCAAAAGATACATTAAATGTAGTTACTCTGGATTCACTTCTCTATGTAAGGAATAGAGGAAATGCACTCTCTATATTAGCATCTTAATACTGGTGTTAACCGTAATGTGATACCCAAGACCTGCCTTGGGTTGTTCTGCAGCAAGAATGCCTGTGAAGGTTTGCCTATGGAAAATTCTCACAGAGATCATTGTAGTTATTTAGTCACATGACCCAAACGGACACTCATCCATAATTAGACTGGGCAAATCATAGTTTACCTGTCAATATTTTCAAGAAGTAACTCAAATTGTATATTAAATATAGATGAACTCACTGTTAAATTTAACCCACCCATGTCTTGGGGAACGTTGGAGAGGAGGGTGTGGATAGACTGTAAGAGCCATGATTGGTTCATGATCATAGGGAAGCAAAGGCTTTCAGACCACTGGAAGCTTGATCACATGAACTTGTGGCAATGGTGGCATTGAGCTCAGGACCCATGCCAACTCAATCACACAAGGGCCCAGAAGGAGGAGAGAGATGGGTGGTGTGCCCACCCTGGACTCCTAGACTGAGAGCTGTTGGAGGCTGGTTACTGCTGGGTGAGGGACAGTAGACATTACTTAAGATTTCTAGATGGGCTGACTGGACTACAGTGGATGCATTTACACTGAAGGACATCTGGATACAAATGCACTTCCTTTCCTAACTTCAAATGTATATCTACTTTTTAACAAAATTATTTTTTATGTGAGTGGCAATAATTCTAATATTTAAGTGTATTTTAATAGGTCAGAATACAATTTGAATAGACTTAAATTTTCACATGATACTGAGCCATCAATTCAAAGTGAAAATGAGAAAATGACATTTAAGTTTACCACTTTCAATATTAAAAAATTCTCTACAGAATGATGTCATTTGTATGTACATAATGAGTATATATTAAAGTGTATGTCTAAGTAAAAATCACTTCTTTATTCTTTCTATCAAGCTTTCTGGTTGTTTGTATAGGTGGTGTGTGTCTGTCTGTCTGTCAGTGTCAGTGATTGCCTGTATTTGTGTTTGTGTATGTAAACACAGAGAGATTTTCTGATGTGTATGCACATGAGCACAGAGTCACCAAGAGTGCATTGAATGCCCTCATCAATTACCATATGACATAATTCCTTGAGAAAAGGTCTGTGATGGAACCTTGAACTTGATGATTTTCTGATAGAGTAAATGTACATTGAACCACTGGCAGCCACTTGTTTCTGCTTCCACAGCAGAACTGGGTTAAATTTGTACTGCCATGGATGCCTTTGGATATGACTTGAGAGGACCCAAACAAACATGTCGATGATCAAATAGCAAGTACTTTTATCAACTGAGAAATCTCCCCTGTTCTATGAATGAATTTATTTAATATTGTCAGAAACCAATGTGAAACTTCACATTTTCATGATGGCATTTTTTCATTTCCTTAGTCCTGAAAGTATAAACCATAGGATTTCACAACGGTGTCAAGACATCAAATATAAGCACATTTTTCTCAAAACAGAATACAGTTGTAGGTTGGGCATGTATTAATATGCATGGGACAAAGAACAGTACCACAGCAGTGACATGGGATCCACAGGTGGACAGAGCTTTACACTGCCATGCAGAGCTATGTGCTCTCAAAGAGAACAAGATGACATCATAGGAGACAAGCAACAAGGAGAAGTTGATGATGCAGATAGACCCACTGTTGACAAATACCAGAAGGACAAAAATATGTGTCAGTGCAGGCAAGCTTCAGTAATGGGAAAAAGTCACATATGAAATGAGCAATGGCATTGGACCCACAGAAGGGCATCTGCAAATGAAGATAATTTGTATGATGGAGTGTAAGAAGCCTGCTGTCCAGGCCACTCCCACTAGAGTGCCACAGAGCCTCCTGTTCATGATAGGCGAGCAGTACAAGGGCTTGCAAATGGCCACATAGCAGTCATAGGCCATGGCTACCAGGATAATCACCTTTGCTCCAGTGAAGAAGTGGATAGGAAACAATTGAGTAACACAACATTCAAAAAAGATGGTCTTCCTTTAGTAGCACAAGTCTACAACCACCTTGGTTTGATGACAGAAGTGCATGCATCCAGTAAGGACAGGAATGGCAAGAAGAAATATATGGGGGAGCCCAGCAGCACAGGGCCGCAGGTGAAGGTCACTACAATCATCATGTTGCCTCCAACGGTTGCATGGTAGACCAACAGAAATGCAACAAATAATATTTTCTCAACTTTTAGATTCTGTGAAAGTCCCAGGAGGATAAACCCATCACCAAAGCTCTGATTTTGCATGATTCTCAAGGGGAAGGTGGAAGCAAAATGATTTCATGTATATCTGCAATTATGAGAAAAATTACTTCTTCCTGTTTATAATATTATCAAGAGCATGTTCATGCATCCTTAGACAAAATTTTCTTGTTTACTTTGATTACTATTGTGAACAGAGTATTAAAATATTCATGGCATCATTAAAACATTGGAACTCTTGTATATGTCACATAGACTTGAGATGGAGATAAATTGCTGCAAACTTCAAGAAAATTATATTTAAAACTGAGGAAAAGAAAGCATCAGCTTTTATAACAGAGATGGTTTTGTGTTTGAAGTGTGATATTTTATAATTCTGTTGTGGCTTTATGAAGGGAAATATTGAAATATGATTTGAAACTGAATACTACGTATGAGCAAAACACTATAGTTTAGTAATAAGGTCTGCAGTCTTCAGGGAATGAGACTGGGCTGAGTGATGTGCAGTGACCAATGTGAGAACTGCTTTATCAATAGAAGAAAAGGTTAAATGCACTTCAAAATCCTGCATTTTAATTTTGCTTCAAAATATGGACTGGTTCTCCAAATGGATTAATTTATTCTTCATGAAAGAGAAGACTCCTTAGGAAAGTGTTTAGTACTGCACACAATGCTTTTGTTGACAGTGTTTAAATTTCACTTTTAATTCATCAGTTTAAAAAATGACCAGAGCTTTACAAATATTATGTTGTTATCAGTGTGACTAAGTAAAATAGTGTAGAAATAGCAACTGCTCAGGTATTATTCTCCTAATCAATTGTGTGGCAGGGGTTATTGTTCTAGCTTATTTGTTCAGAAGTTGTAAGTATGATGTTCAATTCAAACTGACAAAAAAAATGTTAAGCTGGTATTTTTATGGGACTCTGTTTCAATACCTTGGATCTCTCCAGAAGATGGACAGGGAAAAGAGTAAGAATATTTTAACTCAGTGAGAACTTCTGACTAGAGGTGGGTTTTTTATTCTCTCATCTCCATATGAAGGTTAATACATCTTATCACTTTAGTCAGGTTGAATGATGTGTATTGCTAAAGGCAGCATAGCAAATGATGGACAATCAGAAGTCAATAGACGAATAACCTGTATATAAAATTTAGAAAACCACAGAGCTGAATCAGAAAAACATCTGGTTGAATATAATTTAGTCTTGAGGCTGAATTATTTTCCAATCTTTTATTCAGTCAGTGCAACTATTTTGAGTAAATATTATCCTAGAAGATATATGGTTTCAAGTTTATATGAATTTATTGGTATGCTTTTTTTCAAGGATTATGAAAATTGTTAAGTTGAAAATATCAACATATGATTCACATTAACATGCCATTACAATTCTAGGTGTAATTCATTTATGTGAAAACTCAGCTTTCATGTTAACCAAGTCTTTCATAACACCTCTACATATGTATCTTGAATTTATTTTCCCCTGACAATCACTGCTTCAAAGGGTGTCTGTGTCATTTTTTCTTTAGAAAGCTGAACTATCCCACTAAAAAATATTTGTGAGCATTTGTGTGTATAGACATATTTACACATTTGCTATTAAAACCTATGAGAAAAGAATAATATGATAGCAATAAGAATAAAGATTGTTTAATAGCTCTCATTTAGATGTAACAGACA
>NW_008344181.1:202-538 GCF_000622305.1 Nannospalax galili | reverse complement strand
AGCTGGGGCTACAGGGAGACCCTGTCTCAAAAAGACCAAAAAAAAAAGTACTTAATAAGCCCCACATGAGCACGGAAGAGCTCCAGCAAGCCTAACACAGAAGGCAAGTGGGGAAGCCTCTCAAGCGGAAGGTAAGTAAACATGTGTACCCAGCAACTGTGTGATAAACTCGTCCCTACTCTGCCATTCCTCCACCTGGGTTGCCCATGGTTTGGGCTCCTGTTCCTGCTGAGGCTGTTCTGTTATGGGCAAGACAAGAGGCTCTGTATTCATTACTTTTTTACTCTCTCTCTCTCTCTCCCTCCCTCCCTCCCTCCCTCCCTCTCTCTGTTCCCA
>NW_008344181.1:0-121 GCF_000622305.1 Nannospalax galili | reverse complement strand
TCTCTCTGTGTGTGTGTGTGTGTGTGTGTGTGTGTGTGTGTGTGTAACTTCCAAACCATGCAAGTTTATACACTCCTTCCCCAAACTTTTTTGTTGTGGAATAAATAAATATCAGTCACTC
>NW_008344180.1:64853-66435 GCF_000622305.1 Nannospalax galili | reverse complement strand
AATGGCACATGTGGTGATAGTGTTTTCACATTGGAGGATTTTCATGTCACAGTGGAGGACTTTGAAGTCACAATCGAATATCGTGATGTCACAATGGTACATTATGAAGTCAGATTGTCACATTGTGATGGCACATTGGCGCAATAGAATGACTCATGTGGCGATAGTGTTGGCATATTGGGGCATTGTGACATCACATTGGAACATTGTTACGACACAATGGAGCATTTTGAAGTCATATTGTAACATTCTGATGGCGCATTGGAACAATAGAGTGGCATATGGGGCAATAGTGTTGGCACATTGCAGTTTGTGATGTCACTTTGTGAACTCATATTGTTACATTGTGATGGCACATTGGAGCATTATAATGGCACATGGGGAGATTGTGTTAGCACATTGGAGCATTGCAATGTCACAATGGAACATTATGAAATCCTAGTGTAATATTCTGATGGTTCTATGTAGAATTGTGTGGTCATGTTTGCGGATTGTGAGGGGACATTGAGCACCGTGTTTGTATATTGAGCATGATGATGACACAATGGATCACGGTAATGACACAATTGCACATCATGTTGGCAAAATGAGCATTGTGATGGCATATAGGTGCTTTGAGATGGCACAATGGAACATTATGATGTTACACTGGATAATTATGATGTCACAATGGAACATTTTGATGGTACATTGGAGCAGTATAATGGCTCATGGTGTGATAGTGTTGGCACACTGGAGCATTGTGGTGTCATATTCAATCATTGTTACATCACAATGGATTATTTTGAAGTCATATTGTAACATTGTGATGGAACACTGGAGCATTCTGATGTCAAATTGGAGCACTGAGAAGTCAAAATGGAATATTGTGAAGTCACATTGTAACATTGTGATGGGACATTGAAGAAATATAATGGCCCATGGGGCGATAGTGTTGGCACACTGGAGCATTGTGGTGTCATATTCAATCATTGTTACATCACAATGGATTATTTTGAAGTCATATTGTAACATTGTGATGGAACACTGGAGCATTGTGATGTCAAATTGGAGCATTGTGATTTCACAGTGGAGCACTGTGATGTCAACCTGCAGCATGGTGATGACACAATCAAACATTGTGAAATTATAATGTAACATTGTATTGGCACAATGAATTATTGTGATGTAAAAATATAACATTGTGAAGCCAAATTGGGGCAATATAATGGTACAAGGGGGAATAGTGTTGGCATATTAGAGCATTGTGATGTCACATTCGAGCATTGTGATGTCACAAAGGAATATTCAGAAGTCATATTGTAACATTGTTGGCATATTGGAACAATATACTAGCACATGGACCTATGGTATTGGCAAATTAAACCATTGTGATGTCACATTCAAGCACTGTAATTGCATATTGGTACATTTTGCAGTCATATTGTAACATGGTGATGGCACCATGAAGCATTTTGATGTCACATTGGAGCATTGTGAAGTCAAAATGGAACATTGTGAAGTCATAATGTAACCTTGTTAATGCACCATGGAGCAGCGGGATGTCACCTTGGTGCATTGTCAAGGCCTATTGTAACATTGT
>NW_008344180.1:62549-63944 GCF_000622305.1 Nannospalax galili | reverse complement strand
TATTGTGATGTCAATTTGTGAACTCATATTGCTACATTGTGATGGCACATTGGAGCAATATAATTGCACATGCGGAGATTTTGTTGGCACTTTGGAGCATTGCAATGTCACAATGGAACACTGTGCATTCCTAGTGTAACATTGTGATATTACTATGGAGAATTGTGTGGTCAAATTTGTGGATTGTGAGGGGAGATTGAGCACCGTGTTTGAATATTGAGCATGATGATGACACAATGGATAATGGTAATTACACAATTTCGCATCATGTTGGCACAATGAGCACTGTGATGGCATATAGGTGAGTTGTGATGGCACAATGGAACATTGAGAAGTCATATTATAAAATTGTGATGGCACATTTGAGCAAAATAATGGCACATGTGGGTTTAGTGTTGGCACATTGGAACACCGTGATTTCACATTGGAGCATTGTGATGTCACAATGGAACACTGTGAAGTCATGTTGTGATATTGTGATGTTACCACGGAGTATTCTGATGTCACTGTGGAACATTTTGAAGTCATATTCAAACATCGTCATGTCATAGTGGATGAATATCATGTCACAAGAGGCAATAGTGTTGGCACATTGGAGCCATGTCATGTCACACTGGAAGATGGTTTTGTAACAATGGAACATTTTGATTTCATATTGTAACACTGTGATGTCACATTGGAGAAATATAAGGCCCATGGGTCGATGTTATTAGCACATTGGAGCATTGTGGTGTCTCAATGGAACTTTATGATGTCATATTGTAACATTGTGATGACAAAGTGTAGCAATATACTGCACATGGGGCGATAGTGCTGGATGTTGGAGCATCGTGATGTCACAATGGAGTATTGTGATGTGAAAATGGAACATTGAGAAGTAATATTGTAACATTGTGATGGGACATTGGAACACTGTAATGGGACATGATATGACAGTGTTGGCACATTGTAGTATTGTGATGTCATATTGCAGTATTGTAATTTCACATTGAAGGATTGTGAAGTCATATTGTAACATAGTGATGACACCAAGGAGCATTGTGATGGAACATTGTGTAGTCATATTGTAACATTTTGATGGAACGTTGGAGCAAAATAATGGCACATGGGGTCATAGGGGCCATAGTGTTGGCACATTGGATGATTGTGATGTCACATTGCAACATTGTGATGTTAAAATGGAACATTAATAAGACATATTGTAACATTGTGATGGCACCATGTATCACTGTGAAGCCACACTGGGGTTCTGCGAGGCTACATTGAGCACCATGTTTGCATATTGAGGATAATGACGACACAATGGATCATTGTAATGACACTAATGTGCATAGTGATAGCACAATGAGCATTGCAATGTCACAATGGAACATTGTGAAGTCATATTGTAACATT
>NW_008344180.1:57045-62172 GCF_000622305.1 Nannospalax galili | reverse complement strand
TGTGACGTCACATTGGAGCATTGTGAAGTCACAATGGAGCATTGTGATATCACACTGGAGCATTGTGATTTCCAAATGGAACATCAAGAAGTCATAATGTCACATTGTGATGGCACATTGCAGCAATATAATGGCACATGGGGAGATAGTGTTGGCACATTGGAGAATTGTGGTTTCTCATTGAAGCATAGTGAAATCACATTAGAACATTGTAAAGTCATATAGGAACATTGTAATAGCACATTGGAGCACTGTGATATCACATTTGAGCCTTGTGATGTCACACAGTGTCACTATGATATTACAATGGAACACTGTGAAATCATATTGTTAAATTGTGATGGCAATGTAGAGCATTGTGATGGCACATGAAGCGATAGTGTTGGAACACTGAAGCATTGTAATATCACATTGGAGGATTGTGTCATCACATTGGAGCATTGTGAATTCAATTTGTAAAGTCTGATGGCATACTGGAGCAATAGAAAGGTACATGGGGCAACAGTGTTGGCACATTGCAGTACTGTGATGTCACATTGTGAAGTGATATAGTTAAATCGTGATGGCACATTGCAGCAATATAATGGCACACGGGGAGATAGTGTTGGTGCATTGGAGCACTGTAACATCACAATGGAACATTGTGAATTCGTATTGTAACATTGTGATGGTACTATGGAGAATTGTGTGATCAAATGTGCATATTTTGAGGGGATATTGAGCATCTTGTTTGCATATTGAGCATCACGACGACTCAATGGATCATGGTAATGACAAAAATACACATAATGTTGGCACAATGAGCATTGTGATGTCATATAGTTGTGTTGTGATGGCACAATGGATCATTGAGAATTCATATTATAAAATTGTGATGGCACATTTGAACAATATAATGGCACATGTCGGATTACTGCATATTGGAGCACTGTGATTTCAAATTGTAGCATTGTGATGTCACAATGGAACATTGTGACGGCACATTGGAGCAATACAATGGCACATGGGGGGATAGTGTTGGCAGATTGGAGCATTGTGGTGGCATATTCAAACATTGTTACATCACAATGGATTATTGTGAAGTCATATTGTAGCATACTGATGGCACACTGGAGCATTCTCATGTCAAATTGAAGCATTCAGAAGTCCCAATTGAGTATTGTGAAGTCCTATTGTAACATTGTGATGAGACATTGAAGCAATATAATGGCACATGGTGCCATACTGTTGGTACATTGGAGCATTGTGGTTTCACAGTGGAGCATTGTGATGACAAAATCGAAAATTGTGAAATCATAATGTAACGTTGTGGAGCATTGTGATGACACAATCCAACATTTTGAAATCATAATGTTACATTGTGATGGCACAATGGATTATTGTGATGTCAAAATGTCACATTGTGAAGTTATTGTAACATTATGATGAAAAGTTGGGGCAATATAATGGTATGTGGGGGGATACTGTTGGCATATTGGAGCATTGTAATGTCACATTCGAGCATTGTGATGTCACAAGGGAACACTCAGAGGTCATATTGTAACATTGTTGGCATATTGGAGCCATATACTAGCACGAGGACCGATGGTGTTGGCACATAAAAGCATTGTGATGTCACATTGGAGCATTGTATTTGCATATTGGTACATGTTGCAGTGATATTGTAACATGGTGATGGCACCATGGAGTATTGTGATGTAACAATGAATCATTGTGAAGTCATATTGTAACATTGTGATGGCACATGTGGGACTATAGTGTTAGCACATTGGAGCATTGTAATGTTATAACTGAACATTGAGAAGTCATATTGCAGCATTTTGATAGCATATTGGAACAATATATTGGCACAGGGGGGGACTGTATTGGCTCTTTGGAGTATTGTGATGTCACAAAGGAACACTGAGAAGTCGTAGGTTAGCATTCTGATGGCATATTGAAACCAGAAAATGGCACATGGGGTGATAGTGTTACATTGGAGCATTGTGATGTCCGAAAGGAACAATGTGAATTCATATTGTAACATTTTGATGGCAGTATGTAGCAATATATATGGGCACACGGAGCAAAAGTATTGCCATATTGGAGCATTGTGAAGTCACAATGGAGCATTGTGAAAAGACAAAGGAACATTATGAACTCATATTGTAACGTTTTGATGCCACTGTGGAGCCATATAATAACACATGGGGCAATAGTGTTGCAATGTTGGAGCATTGTGCTGTCACCTTGGAGCATTGTGTTGTCACAATGGAACAGTGGGAAGTCATATTTTAACATTGTCATGGAATATTGGAGCAACATAAAGAAACATGGGGTGATAGTATTGTAACAGGGCAGCATTGTGATGTCACATTGGAAACTTAGAAGTCATATTGTAACATTTTGATGTCATATTGGAGCAATATAAGGGCACACAGGGCGATAGTTTTCGGACATTTGAGAATTGGGATGTCACATTGGAGCACTGTGATATCACAATGGAACACTGTAAAGTCATATTTTAACATTGTCATGGAATATTGGAGCAACATAAAGAAAAATGGGACGATAGTATTGTAACAGGGCAGCATTGTGATGTCACATTGGTGCATTGTGAAGGCATATTGTAGGATTATGATGTCACATTAGAGAAATATAGTGGCACATGAGGTGGTAGTGTTCACACATTGGAGCCTTTTCTTTTCATGTCACAAGGTTGGACTCACATGGAATATTGTGAAATCAAAATGGAACATTATGAAGTCATATTGTAACATAGTGACGGCACATGGGAGCAATGTAATGGCACATGGGGTGATAGTGTTGGCACATTGGAGCATTGTGACGTCACGTTGGAGTATTGTGACTTCACAATGCAGCATTGTGAAGTCATATTGTAACAGTGTGTTGCCGTATTGGAGCAATAGAATGTCACATGGGCAATAGTGTTGGCACATTGCAGTTTTGTGATGTCCATTGTGAAGTCATGTTGTTCCATTGTAATGGCACAGTGCAGCAATATGATGGCGCATGGATAGATAGTGTTTGCATATTGGAGCATTGTAATGTTACAATGGAACATTGTGAAGTCATATTGTGACATTGTGTTGGTACAATGAAGAACTGTGTTGTCAAATTTGACAATTGTGAGGGGACATTGAGCATTATATTTGCACATTGAGCATGATGACGACACAATGGACTATGCTAATGACACAATTGTGCATCATGTTGTCACAATGAGCATTGTGATGGCATATAGGTGCATTATGATGGCACAATGGAACATTATGAAGTCATATTATAAAATGTGATGGCTTTGAGCCATATAATGGCACAAGTGGGGTTAATGTTGGCACATTGGAGCATTATGATTTCACATTGGAGCATTGTGATGGAACAATGGATCACTGTGAAGTCATGTTGTAACATTGTGATGGCACCATAGAGCATTTTGATTTTACATGTAGCGATAGTGTTGGCACATTGAAGCATTTTGATGTCACATTGGAGCATTCTGAGGTCACAATGTAACATTGTGAAGTCATATTGTAACATTGTGATGGCCCTATGGGGCCATTGTGATGTCACATTTGAGGATTGTGATGTGACAAGGGAACATTGTGAAGGCATATTGTAACATTCTGATGACGTATTGGAGCAATATAGTGGTACTTGGGGAGATAGTGTTGGCACAATGGAGCATTGCGAAGTCATATTAAAGCATTGTGATGTCAAAATTTAAAATGGTGAAGTCATATTTTAACACTCTGAGTGGCAGATTGGAATATTGCAATGTCATATTGGAGCATTGTGCTATCACATTCGAGCACTGTGATGTCACATTGGAGCATTTTGATGTCACAGTGGATAATTGTGATGTCACAATGGAATATTGTGATGGCACATTGGTGCAATATATTGGCACATGATGCCATAGTGTTGGCACATTGGACCATTCTGATGTCATATTCAGGCATTGTTACATCACAAGGGATTACTGTGAAGTCATACTGTAACATTGTGGTGGCACACTGCAGCATTCTAATGTCAAATTGGAGCATTCATAAATCAAAATGGAATACTGTGAAATCATATTGTAACATTGTGATGGCACATTGAAGCAATGTGATGTCACATTGGAGCATTGCAATGTCACACGGGAGCACAGTGATGTCACAATGGAACATTGGTAAGTCATATTAAAGCATTGTGATGTCATATTGCAACATTGTGATGACAAAATCTAGCAATATAATGCACGTGGGGTGATAGTGCTGGACATTGGAGCATTGTGACGTCACAATGGAATATTGAGATGTCATATTTTAAGATTTTGATGGGACATTGGAGCAATATAAAGGGACGTGAGATGACAGTGTTGGCACATTGGAGCATTGTGATGACATAATTGAGGATTGTAATTTCACATTGGAAGATTGTGAATCATATTGTGGCATAGTGATGACACCAAGGAGCAGTGTGATATAACAGTGGAACATTTTGAAGTCATATTGTAACATTTTGATGGACCATTTGAGCAAAATACAATGGAACATTTTGAAGTCATATTGTAGCATTGTTATGGCACATTGGTGTATTGTGATGGCACAATGAGCATTGTGATGCCACATTTGAGCATTGTGATGACACACAGGAGCTTTGTGATGTCACATTGGGGGATTGTGAGGGGACATTGAGAACCATGTTTCCATATTGAGCATAATGATGAAACAATGGATCATTGTAATGACACAAATGTATGTAGTGATGGCACAATGTGCATTGTAATGTCAAAATGGAACATCGTGAATTTATATCGTGGAGCATTGTGGTGTCAAATTTTAGAATTGTGTTGTCATATTGGGTCGCTGTGATGTCACAATGGAATATTGTGAAGTCATATTGTAACGTTGTGATGGCATATTGAGGCAAAATAATGGCATATGGGTCGATAATGTTGGCATTGGAGCATAGTGATGTAAGATTGGAGCATTTTTATGTCAGAATGGAACATTGAGAAGTTATGTTGTAATATTTTGATGGCTCATTGGAGCAATATAATATCACATGGGTCAATAATGTTGGCACATTGGAGCATTGTGATGTCACAATAGAGCATTGTGTTGTGAGAAAGGTATATTG
>NW_008344180.1:50909-52643 GCF_000622305.1 Nannospalax galili | reverse complement strand
CAATGGATTATTGTGATGTCAAAATGTAACATTGTGAAGTTATATTGTAACATTGTGATGCCAAATTGGGACAATAAAATGGTACGTGGGGTGATAGTGTTGTCATATTGGAGCATTGTGATGTCACAATCGAGCATTGCAATGTCACAAGGGAACATTCAGAAGTCATATTGTAACATTGTTGGCATATTGGAGCAATATACTAGCACGTGGACTGATGGTGTTGGCAGATAAAAGCATTGTGACGTCACATTGGGGCATTGTAATTGCATACTGGTACATTTTGCAGTGATATTGTAACATGGTGATGGCACCATGGAGCATTGTGATGTAACAATGAATCATTGTGAAGTCATATTGTAACATTGTGATGGCACATTTCGGACTTTAGTGTTAGCACGTTGGAGCATTGGGATGTTATAACCGAACGCCGAGAAGTCAAATTGTAGCATTTTGATAGTGTATAGGAACAATATATTGGCACAGTGGGCGATTGTATTGGCTCTTTGGAGTATTGTGATGTCACAAAGGAACACTGAGAAGTCGTTGGTTAGCACTGTGATGGCATATTGAAACCAGAAAATGGCACATGGGGTGATAGTGTTACATTGGAGCATTGTGATGTCCCAAAGGAACAATGTGAATTCATATTGTAACATTTTGATTGCACTATGTGGCAATATATATGGGCACATGGAGCAAAGGTATTGGCATATTGGAGCATTGTGACATCACAATGGAGCATTGTGAAAAGACAAAGGAACATTATGAACTCATATTGTAACGTTTTGATGCCACTGTGGAGCAATATAATAACGCATGGGGCAATAGTGTTGCAATGTTGGAGCACTGTGATGTCATCTTGGAGCATTGTGATGTCAAAATGGAACATTGGGAAGTCATATTTTAACATTGTAATGGAATATTGGAGCAACATAAAGACACATGGGGCGATAATATTGTAACAGGGAAGCATTGTGATGTCATATTGGAAACAGAAGTCCTATTGTAACATTTTGATGGAATATTGGAGCAATATAAGAGCATACAAGGTGATAGTTTTGGGACACTAGAGGACTGGATGTCACATTGGAGCACTGTGATATCACAATGGAACACTGTAAAGTCATATTTTAACATTGTGATGGCACAATAGAGCATTGTGATGGCACATGGGGCCATAGTGTTCGCATATTGGAGCATGTGATGTCACATTGGAGCATTGTGTAGTCATATTTTAACATTGTGATATCACATTGGAGCATTATAGTGACACATGAGGTCGTGGTAGTGTTCACACATTGGAGCATTTTGATGTCACATTGGAGGACTTTGAAGTCACAATGGAATTTGATAGTGTTGGCACATTGGAGCATTGTGACATCACGTTGGAGTATTGTGACTTCACAATGCAGCATTGTGAAGTCATATTGTAACAGTGTGTTGCTGTATTGGAGCAATAGAATGTCACATAGGAAATAGTATTGGCACATTGCAATATTGTGATGTTCCATTGTGAAGTCATGTTGTTCCATTGTAATGGCACATTGGAGAAATATAATGGTACATGGGGAGATAGTGTTTACACATTGGAGTATTGTAATGTCACAACGTAACATTGTGAAGACATATTGCAATATTGTGATGGTACTATGGAGAATTGTGTGGTCAAATTTGCTGATTGTGATGGCATATTGAGTACCATGTTTGCATATTGAGCATGATGATTACATG
>NW_008344180.1:45230-50680 GCF_000622305.1 Nannospalax galili | reverse complement strand
CACAATGGAGCATTGAGATTTCACATTGGAGCATCTTTATGTAACAATGGATCATTGTGAAGTTATATTGTAACATTGTGATGTCACCATAGAGCATTTTGATTTCACATGGAGCGATAGTGTTGGCACATTGAAGCACTTTGATGTCACATAGGAGCATTTTAAAGTCACAATGAAGCATTGTGAGTTCATATTGTAACATTGTGATGATCCCATGGAGCATTGTGATGTCACCTTTGAGGATTGTGATGTGACAAGGGAACATTGTGAAGGCATATTGTAACATTCTGAAGACATATTGGAGCAATATAATGGTACTTGGAGAGATAGTGTTTGGCACATTGTAGCATTGTGATTTCATATTAACGCATTGTGAAGTCAAAATTGAACAATGTGAAGTCATATTGTATGGGGCGTGCGCGCTCTCTCTGGGCGCACTCCCCCGAATGGCACTCCCCCACCGCACCTCGCTAGTCACTGGCGGGTCTGGCCACAGGCGTCTCTGGCCGCGACGGCGGGTGCCCTGCAGGCTTTTCCCGGTGGCTCAGGTCCCGTGTCTCTGGAGCTTCTCTGCTGCAGAAGCGTTGTTCTGCCGAATCCTGTCCCTAATCCACCCGTGTACTCTTCCTCAGGATGCGAGGTCCACTGGCCACTTGGGCCTCGCGGGAAGAAGTATGGGGACAGCAAAAGCTAGAATGTCCATGAGTCGGTCACGAGGGAGTGTGCCCCCTGGAGATATTGGGCCGCCGGTACTGACACAAGACTCAAGACTTAGTCTATGCTACAGCTTTATTCTCTGAGATCCAGCTCCCTGTGTCCCAGCTCTCTGCAACCCAATCCTCTGCAGCCCAATTCTCTGCAACCAGAATCTCTGCAGCCCAATTCTCTGCAGCCCAAATCTCTGACCATTAAGAGAAGACTAAGGCATTTATACCATGGGGGTAGTGGTAAAAGCTTTGGCTGTTAGATGCTTTGTGAGGCATCCTATTTACATATGGAAGTGGAGTTCTGCCACACTGCTAGACTGTTGTCTGCCTGGAGAAATTACAGGAAGGCATGGTACCTTTCAGAGCCAAAGGCCATGTTTATGTTATGGCATTTGTGGCGGACACTTCAAAAGGAGAGACAGGAAAGATGCCAGGAAAACACCCTGCTTATGTAAGGAGCCTGCAGCACATGATCCCGAGCTGCATGAGCTGTCCAGTGTGAAGGGGCTTCCACTTTGCATAACAGAGGCTCCCAACAATATTGTGACACTCTGAAAGCAAATTGGAATATTGTGATGTTACATTGGAGCATTGTTATTTAACAGTGGATAATTGTGATGTCACAATGGAATATTGTGATGGGACATTGGAGCAATATATTGGCACATGGGTGACAGTCTTGGCACATTGGAGCATTGTGATGTCACACTGGAGCATTGTGATGTCACACTGGAGCATTGTGATGTCACACTGGAGCATTGTGATGTCACACTGGAGCATTGTGATGTCACACTGGAGCATTGTGATGTCACACTGGAGCATTGTGATGTCACACTGGAGCATTGTGATGTCACACTGGAGCATTGTGATGTCACACTGGAGCATTGTGATGTCACACTGGAGCATTGTGATGTCACACTGGAGCATTGTGATGTCACACTGGAGCATTGTGATGTCACACTGGAGCATTGTGATGTCACACTGGAGCATTGTGATGTCAAAATATAACATTGTGAAGTTATATTGCAACATTGTGATGCCAAATTGGGGCAATATAACATCAAATTAGGCCATAGTGTTGGCATATTGGAGCATTGTGATTTCACAGTGGAACATTGTGATGACACCCTGGAGCACTGTGATGACACAATCGAACATTGTGAAATCAAATGTAACATTTTGATGGCACAATGGAGCATTGTGATGTCCAAAGGTAACGTTGTTAAGTTATATTGCAACATTGTGATGCCAAATTGGGGCAATATAATATCAAATGAGGCCATAGTGTTGGCATATTGGAGCATTGTGATGTCACAATCGACCATTGTGATGTCGCAAGGGAACATTCATAAGTCATGTTGTAACATATTGACATACTTGAGCAATATACTAGCACATGGACCTATGGTGTTGGCAGATTAAAGCATTGTGATGGCATATTGAAACATTGTGTTGACAAAGTCTGGCAATATAATGCACGTGGTTTGATAGTGCTGGACATTGGAGCGTTGTGATATCACAATGGAGTATTTTGATGTCACAATGGAACACTGAGAAGTCATATTTTAAGACTGTGATGGGACATTAGAGCATATATAATGGGACATTAGATGACAGTGTTGGCACATTGGAGCATTGTGATGACATAATGGAGCATTGTAATTTCACTCTGGAAGATTGTGAATCATATTGTAACATAGTGATGACACAAAGGAGCACTGTGATGTAACAGTGAAACATTGTGAAATCATATTGTAACATTTTGATGGAATATTGGAGCAAAATAACGGCACATGGGGCTATAATGTTGGCATATTGGAGTATTGTGATGTCAGATTGTTGCGTTGTGATTTCACAATGCAATATTATGAAGTCATATTATACCATTGTGATGGCACCATGGATAATTTTGAGGTTACATTGGGGGACTGTGAGTGGACACTGAGCACCATGTTTCCATGTTGAGCATAATGATGTCACAATGGATCATTGTAATGACACAAATGTGCATAGTGCTTTGACAATGAGCATTGTAATGTCAAAATGGAACATGGTGTATTCATATTGTAGCATTCTGTTGACAAACTGGAGTACTGTGGTGTCACAATGGAGAATTGTGTTGTCATATTGGATCACTGTGATGTCACAATGGAGCATTGTGATGTCACATTCAAGCATTATGATGTCACAATGGAACATTCAGAAGTCATATTGTAACAGTGCAGTGGTGCATTGGAGAAATAGAATGGCACATGGGGAAATAGAGTTCGCACATTGCAGTATTGTGATGTCACATTCAAGCATTATGATGTCACAAGGGAACATTCAGAAGTCATATTGTAACAGTGCAGTGGTGCATTGGAGAAATAGAATGGCACATGGGGAAATAGAGTTCGCACATTGCAGTATTGTGATGTCACATTCAAGCATTATGATGTCACAAGGGAACATTCAGAAGTCATATTGTAACAGTGCAGTGGTGCATTGGAGAAATAGAATGGCACATGGGGAAATAGAGTTCGCACATTGCAGTATTGTGATGTCACATTCAAGCATTATGATGTCACAAGGGAACATTCAGAAGTCATATTGTAACAGTGCAGTGGTGCATTGGAGAAATAGAATGGCACATGGGGAAATAGAGTTCGCACATTGCAGTATTGTGATGTCACATTCAAGCATTATGATGTCACAAGGGAACATTCAGAAGTCATATTGTAACAGTGCAGTGGTGCATTGGAGAAATAGAATGGCACATGGGGAAATAGAGTTCGCACATTGCAGTATTGTGATGTCACATTCAAGCATTATGATGTCACAAGGGAACATTCAGAAGTCATATTGTAACAGTGCAGTGGTGCATTGGAGAAATAGAATGGCACATGGGGAAATAGAGTTCGCACATTGCAGTATTGTGATGTCACATTCAAGCATTATGATGTCACAAGGGAACATTCAGAAGTCATATTGTAACAGTGCAGTGGTGCATTGGAGAAATAGAATGGCACATGGGGAAATAGAGTTCGCACATTGCAGTATTGTGATGTCACATTCAAGCATTATGATGTCACAAGGGAACATTCAGAAGTCATATTGTAACAGTGCAGTGGTGCATTGGAGAAATAGAATGGCACATGGGGAAATAGAGTTCGCACATTGCAGTATTGTGATGTCACATTCAAGCATTATGATGTCACAAGGGAACATTCAGAAGTCATATTGTAACAGTGCAGTGGTGCATTGGAGAAATAGAATGGCACATGGGGAAATAGAGTTCGCACATTGCAGTATTGTGATGTCACATTCAAGCATTATGATGTCACAAGGGAACATTCAGAAGTCATATTGTAACAGTGCAGTGGTGCATTGGAGAAATAGAATGGCACATGGGGAAATAGAGTTCGCACATTGCAGTATTGTGATGTCACATTCAAGCATTATGATGTCACAAGGGAACATTCAGAAGTCATATTGTAACAGTGCAGTGGTGCATTGGAGAAATAGAATGGCACATGGGGAAATAGAGTTCGCACATTGCAGTATTGTGATGTCACATGTTGAAGTCATATTGTTACATTGTGATGTCACTTTGGAGCAATATAATGGCACAGGAAGAGATAGTTTGGCAAATTGGAGGATTGTATTTTCACAATGGAACATTGTGAAGTCGTATTTTAATATTTTGTTGCCACAGTGGAGTAATATAATAACACATGGGACAATAGTTTTGAAATATTGGAGCATTGTGATGTCAAAATATAACATTGTGAAGTTGTATTGTAACATTGTAATGCTAAATTGGGGCAATATAATGCAGGTGGGTGGATAGTGTTCACATATTGGAGCATTGTGATGTCACATTCAAGCATTATGATGTCACAAGGGAACATTCAGAAGTCATATTGTAACATCGTTGGCATATTGGAGCAGTATACTAGCACATGGACCTATCATGTTGGCAGATTAAAGCATTGTGATGTCACATTAGAGCATTGAAATTGCACATTGGTACATTTTGCAGTCATATGTTAACATGGTGATGGCAACAAGGAGCATTGTGATGTAACAATGAAACACTGTGAAGTCATATTGTAACATTGTGATGTCACATTTGGTACCTTAGTGTTAGCACATTGGAGCACTGTGATGTTATAACAGAACATTGAAAAGTCGTATTGTAGCATTTTGATGGCATATTGGAGCAATATATTGGCACATGGGGCGATAGTATTTGCTCATTGGATTATTGTGATGTCACAAAGGAAGAATGAGATGTCATAGGTTAGCATTGTGAAGGCACATTGAAACAAGAAAATGGCACATGGGGTGATAGTGTTACATTGCAGCATTGTGATGTCACACAGGAACACTGTGAATTCATATTATAATATTTTTATGGCGCAATGGAGCAATATATAGGCACATGGAGCAATATTATTGGCATACTGCAGCATTGTGACATCAAAATGGAGCATTGTGAAATGACAAAGAACACTGTGAAGTCATCTTGTAACATTTTGCTGGCACTATGGAGCCATATAATAACACATGGAGCACTAGTGTTGGAATATTGTAGCATTGTGATGTCAACTTGGAGCATTGTTATTTCACAATGGAACATTGTGAAGTCATGTTGTAAAATAGTCATGGAACATTGGAGCAGAATAAGCACATGAGGCGATACTATTGTTACATTGGAGCATTGTGATGTCACATTGGAACATTAGAATTCCTACTGTGACT
>NW_008344180.1:42984-44048 GCF_000622305.1 Nannospalax galili | reverse complement strand
GGAAATTATGATTATTTTCTTCATTTCAATATCCTTTATTTTGTGGCCATTTATCTATAAGGGCTTTTTGAATCGCTTTTAGTCTTTGTAAAAGAATAGGCAATTTTTATTCAGAGATCATTCACCACCAGCTTTTTACTGACCTAGCAAAGCTTTCTATCCAAGAGGGATTTTCCCTAAGCCAAGTAGTTTTTCCTTATACCAAATTTTAGTCTCAATAATTCCTTGTTCAGGATTAAAATCATAATTTCCTGTAAAAGGCAGAGATCTAGAGATCTGAACATTGTTATGACATATTTGAGCATTGTGATGGCACCTGAGCACTGTGCTGTCACTTTGAGAAATTGTGATGACACATTGGAGAATGGTGGTATCACATTAGAGCATACCCTTAACAAATTGGAGCATTGGGATGGCACAATGGAGCATTGTGAAGACATATTGGAGCTTTATGATGTCACAGTGGGGCATTCTTAAGACATATTTGAGTGTTGTGATATCATATTGGTGCATTGTGATAGCAAAATGGGGAGATGAGAGCACACTCAAACATTCTGATTACATATAGAAGTACTGTGATGGCATATTAATTATTATTGTGGTACATTTGGGTATTGTGATGGCACATAGGGACATTATGATGACACATTGGTGCACTGTTATGGCATACTGAGCATTGAGATAGCACATTTGAGCATTGTGATAACATGTTGTAGGAGAGTGATGGCACATTGAGCATTGTGATGTCACATTGGAACACTATGTGGAAACACTGAGCATTGTGATGTCACACTGTAGCCTTGATATGGCACTTTGGGGCATTTTGAAGGAACATTCATCTTGTGCTGATTCATTGGTGCATTGTTATTGCACATTGAGGATTATCATGTCAAAATAAAGCATTTTCAAGACATACAGGAGCATTTTGATGGCTCATTGCAACATTGTAATGACACATTGGTGCATTGTTATGACACATTGAGTATACCGGTCACCCAAGAATAGCACATTGGAGTTCTGTGGTGACACTTGTGGCATTGTGATGTTCCATTAAGTATTCTGTT
>NW_008344180.1:24911-42864 GCF_000622305.1 Nannospalax galili | reverse complement strand
GAAGACATATTTGAGCACTGTGATGGCATATTGGGGCATTGTAATGGCACAGTTGGGATATGACTGAAACCTGAAACATTTGGAATACATATAGAAGCACTGTGACGGCCAATTGAACATTGTTATGGTACACTGGGGCATTGTGATGGCACACAGGGGCATTGTGATGACACACTGATGCACAGTTACGGCACACTGCACATTGGGGTGTCATATTGGAGTGTTGTGATGACACAGTGTTTTATTTTTGAAGTCACATTGGAGCATTGTGAAGTCACCTTGTAACATTATGATAGTATATAGTACCAATATATTGGCACATGGAGCGATACCATTGGCACATTGGAGCATTGTGATATCACAATGCAACAATGTGATGTCATATTACAACATTGTGAGGGCACCATCGAGCATTATGATGTCACAATGGAGCATTGTGATGTCAGAGTGGAATATTGTGAAGACATATTGTAATATTGTGATATCAAATTGGAGCATTGTGATTTCACATTGGAGATTTGGGTTGTCACATTGGATCACTGTGATGTCACAATGTAACATTGTGATGTCCTATTGTAACATTGTGATGGCACATTGGAGCAAAATAATGGCACATGTGTTGATAGTGTTGGCATTGGAGCTTTGTGATGTAATATTGGAGCATTGTTATGTCACAATGGAATATTGAGAAGTCATGATGTCATATTGTGATGGCACATGGGAGCAATATAATGTCACATGGGGCAATAGTGTTGGCACATTGGAGCATTGTGATGTCACAATGGAACATTATTATGTCAGAACGGAATATTGTGTAGTCATAGTGTAACCTTGTGATGGCACATTGGAGCAATATAATCGTTTATGGGGCAATAGTGTTGGAATATTGGAGCATAGTGATATCACCCTGGAGCACTGTGATTTCCTAATGGAACATTGAGAGTTCATATTGTCACATTGTGATCACACATGGCAGGAATATAATGGCACATGGGGAGCATTGTGATATCACACTGGATCATGGTGATATCAAAATAGAACACTGTGTAGTCATATTGTCAAATTGTGATGGCACCATAGTGCATTGTGATGGCACATGAAGCGATAGTGTTTGAACACTGAAGCATTGTGATGCCACATTGGAGCATTGTGAAGTCATATTGGAGCATTGTGATCTCACAATGGAACGTTGTGAACTCATACTGTAACATTGTCATCACACCATAGAGCATTTTGATTTCACATGGTGCTATAGTGGTGGCACATTGAAGCATTGTGATATCACATTGGAGCATTGTTAAGTCACAATGTAACATTGTGAATTCATGTTGTAGCAGTGTGATGGCACCATGGGGCATTTTGATGGCACATTTGAGGATTGTGATATGGCAAGGGAGCATTGTGATGGCATATTGTAACATTCTGATGTCATATCAGAGCTATATAATGGTACTTGGGGAGATAGTGTTGGCACCTTAGAGCATTGTGATGTCACATTGGAGCATTTTGAAGTCATATTGTAACAATTTGATGTCCCATTGGAGCAATATAATGATTCACAAGGTGATACAGTTTTCACATTGGAGGATTTTCATGTCTCATTGTAGGACTTTGAAGTCACAATGGAACATTATGAAACCACATGGTCACATTGTGATGGCACATTGGAGCAATAGAATGGCTCATGTGGCGATAGTAATGGCACATTGGAGCATTGTGATGTCACATTGGATCTTTGTGACTTCGCAATGGAGCATTGTGAATCATATTGAAACATTGTGATGGCGCATTGGATCAATAGAATGGCACATGGGGCAATAGTGTTGGCACATTGCAGTTTGTGATGTCACATTGTGAACTCATATTGTTACATTGTGATGGCACATTGGAGCAGTATAATGGCACATGTGGATTGTGTTGGCACATTGGAGTTTTGCAATGTCACAATGGAACATTGTGAAGTCCTATTGTAACATTGTGATGGTACTATGGAGTATTGTGTGGTCAAATTTGAGGATTGTGAGGGGAACTTGAGCACCGTGTTTGCATATGGAGCATGATGACGACAAAACGGATCATGGTATTGACAGAATTGTGCATCATCTTGGCACAATGAGCATTGTGATGGCATATAGGTACGATGTGATGTCACAATGGAACACTGAGAAGTCACATTATAAAATTGTGATGGCATATTTGAGCAATATAATGGCACATGTGAGGTTAGTGTTTGCACATTGGAGCACTGTGATTTAACATTGGAGCACTGTTATGTCACAATGGAACATTGTGAAGTCATATTGCAACATTGTGAAGGCTCCACAGAGGATTGTCATGTCACAATGGAACATTATGAACTGTTCTTGTAACATTGTAATGGCACCATGGATCATTTTGAGGTCACATTTGGGGACTGTGAGGAGAAGTTGAGCACCATGTTGCATATTGAGCATAATGACGACACAATGTATCATTTTAATGACACAAATGTGTCATTATGGCACAATGAAGCTTGTGTTGTCACAATGGATCATTGTGAAGCCATATTGTTACATTGTCATGGCACTTTGGAGCAATATAAAGGCATGTGGGGAGATAGTCTTGTTATATTGCAGCATTGTTATGTCACATTGGAACATTGTGAAGTTATATTGTAACATTGTGGTGGTACATTGTAGCAATATAGTGGCACATGGGACAAAAGTGTTGACACATTCCAGTATTGTGAAGTCACATTGTGAAGTCATATTATTACATTGTGATGGCACATTGGAGCAATATAATGGCACATGGGGAGATAGCGTTGGCACATTGGAGCATTGTAATGTCAGAATGGAACACTAGGAAGTCATATTTAACATTGTGATATTACTATGGAGAATTGTGTGGTCAAATTTACGGATTGTGAGGGGACATTGAGCACTGTGTTTGCATATGGAGCATGATGACGACAAAATGGATCACAGTAATGACACAGTTTCGCATCATGTTGGCACAATGAGCAATGTGATGGCATATAGGTGAGTTGTGATGGCACAGTGGAAAATTGCGAAATCATATTATAAAATCGTGATGGCACATTTTAGCAATTTAATGGCACATGTGGGGTTAGTGTTGGCACACTGGAACATGATGATTTCACATTGGAGCATTGTGATGTCACAATGGAACACCGTGAAGTCATATTGTAATATTGTCGTGTTACCACAGAGCATTCTGATGTCGCTGTGGAACATTTTGAAGTCATATTCAAATATCGTGATGGCATATTGGGCCAAAATAATGTCACAAAGGGCGATTGTGTTAGCACATTGGAGTCATGTGATGTCATACTGGAGGATTTTTTTGTAACAATGGAACATTTTGAATTCATATTTTAACACTGTGATGTCACATTGGAGAAATATAAGGTGCATGGGGCGATGTTATTAGTACATTGGAGCATTGTGTGTTTCAATGGAACTTGGTGACATTATATTGTAACATTGTAAAGAAAAATTGTACCAATATACTGCACATGAGGCAATAGTGATGGACATTGGAGCATTGTGATGTCACAATGGAACATTGAGAAGTAACATTGTAACATTGTGATGGGACATTGGAGCACTATAATGGGACATGAGATGACAGTGTTGGCACATGGGAGTGTTGTGATGTCATATTGCAGTATTGTAATTTCACATTGGAGGATTGTGAAGTCATATTGTAACATGGTGATGACTCCAAGGAGCATTGTGATGTAACAATGGAACATTGTGAATTGATACTGTAACATTTTGATGGAACATTGGAGCAAAATATTGGCACCTGGGGCCATAGTGTTGGCACATTGGATGACTGTGATGTCACATTGGAACATTGTGATGTCAAAATGGAACACTAATAAGTCATATTGTAGCATTGTGATGGCACCATGGTTCACTGTGAGGCCACACTGGGGGTCTGTGAGGGTACATTGAACACTATGTTGATTTTTTGAGCATAATGACTACACAATGGATCATTTTAATGACACAAATGTGAATAGTGATAGCACAATGAGCATTGCGATGTCAAAATGGAACATTGAGAAGTCATAATGTCACACTGTGATTGCACATTGCAGCAATATAATGGCACATGGGGAGATAGTGTTGGCACATTAGAGAATTGTGGTTTCTCATTGAAGCATAGTGAAATCACATTGGAACATTGTGAAGACATATAGGAACATTGTGATGGCTCATTGGAGCACTGTGATATCATATTTGAGCCTTGTGATGTCACACAGAGTCACTGTGATATTACAATGTAAAACTGTGAAATCATATTGTTATATTGTAATGGCAACGTAGAGCATTGTGATGGCACATGAAGCTATAGTGTTGGAACACTGAAGCATTGTGATGTCACATTAGAGGATTGTGACGTCACATTGGAGCATGGTGAAGTCAATTTGTAACTGTGTGATGGAACACTGGAGCAATAGAATGGCACATGGGGCAATAATGTTGGCACATTGCAGTACTGTGATGTTACATTGTGAATTCATATTGTTAAATTGTGATGGCACATTGGATCAATATAATGGCACATGGGTAGACAGTATTGGTGCATTGGAGCACTGTAATGTCACAATGGAACAATGTGAATTCATACTGTAACATTTTGATGGTGATATGGAGAATTGTGTGGTCAAATGTGCTGATTGTGAGGGGATATTGGGCATCTTGTTTGCATATTGAGCATCACGATGAATCAATGGATCATGGTAATGACACAAATACTCATCATGTTGGCACAATGATCATTGTGATAGCATATAGTTGCATTGTGATGGCACAATGGATCATTGAGAAGTCATATTATAAAATTGTGATGGCACATTTCAGCATTATAATGCGCATGTTGGGTTAGTGTTGGCACATTGGAGCACTGTGATTTCAAAATGGAGCGTTGTGATGTCACAATGGAAAATTGTGATGGCACACTGGATAATTGTTATGTCACAATGGAACATTGTGATGGCACATTGGAGCAATATAATGGCACATGCGGTGATAGTGTTTGCACATTGGAGCATTGTGGTGTCATATTCAACCATTGTTACCTCACAATGGGCTATTGTGAAGTCATATTGTAACATTGTGATGGCACACTGGAGCATTCTGATGTCAAATTGGAGCATTCAGAAGTCACAATTGAATATTGTGAAGTCCTATTGTAACATCATGATGTGGCATTGAAGCAATTAGTGGCACATGGGGCGATAGTGTTGGCACATTTGAGCATTGTGGTTTCACAGTGGAGCATTCTGATGACACAATCGAACATTGTGAAATCATACTGTAACATCGTGATGGCAGAATGGATTATTGTGATCTCAAAATGTAACATTATCAAGTTATATTGTATCATTGTGATGCCAAATTGGGTAAATATAATGGTACGTGGGGTGATCTTTTTGGCATATTGGAGTATTGCGATGTCACATTCGAGTATTGAGATATCACAAGGGAATATTCAGAAGTCATATTGTAACATTGTTGGCATATTGGAGAAATATACTAGCACATGGACCTATGGTGTTGGCAGACTAAAGCATTGTCATGTCACAATCGAGCATCATAATTCCATATCTGTACATTATGCAGTCATATTGTAACATGGTGATGGCACCATGGAGCATTGTGATGTAACAATGAATCATTGTGAAGGCATATTGCAACATTTTGATGGCACATTTGGGACCATAGTGTTAGCACATTGGAGCATTGTGATGTTATAAGGGAACATTGAGAAGTCATATTGAAGCATTTTGATGTCATATTGGAGCAATATATTGGCACAGGGGGCGATTGTATTGGCTCACCCGAGTATTGTGATGTCAAAAAGTAACACTGAGCAGTCGTAGGTTAGCATTGTGATGGCACATTGATACAATACAATGGCAAATGGATCAATAGTGTTACATTGGAGCATTGTGATGTGACAAAGGAACAATGTGAATTCGTATTGTAAATTTTTGATTGCACTATGTAGCAATATATAGGCACATGGGGAAAAAGTATTGGCATACTGACGCATTGTGACGTCAAAATGGAGCACTGTGAAAAGACAAAGGAACGTTATGAAGTCGTATTGTAACATTTTGATGGCACTGTGGAGAAATATAATAACACACGGGGCAATAGTGTTGGGATATTGGATCATTGTGTTGTCACATTGGAGCATTGTGACGTCACAATGGAACATTTTGAAGTCATAATGTAACATAGTCATGGAATAGTGAAGAAACATAAAGGCACATGGGACAATAGTATTGTTACATGGGAGCATTGTGATGTCACATTGGAACCTTAGAAGACCTATTGTAACATTGTGAAGGCATATTGGAGCAATATAAGGGCACAAGGGTGATAGTTTTGGGACAGTGGAGAATTGGGATGTCACATTGGAGCACTGTGATGTCACAATGGAACACTGTAAATCATATTTTAATATTGTGATGGCACCATGGAGCATTGTGATGGCATATGGGGCCATAGTGTTGGCACGTTGCAGTACTGTGATGTCCCGTTTTGAATTCATGTTGTTCCATTGTAATTGCACAGTGGAGCAATATAATGGCACATGGGGAGATAGTGTTTGCACATTGGAGCATTGTAATATGACAATGGAATATTGTGAAGTCATATGGCAATATTGTGATGGTACTATTGGGAATTGTGTGGTCAAATTTGCTGATTGTGAGGGGACATTGAGTACAGTGTTTGCATACTGAGCATGATGATGACACAAGGGATCGTGCTAATCACACAATTGCGCATCATGTTGGCACAACGAGCATTGTGATGGCATATATATGTGTTGTGATGGAACAAGGGAACCTTGAGAAGACATATTATTAAAATGTAATGGCACATTTGAGCCATATAATGGCACAAGTAGGGTTAATGTTGGCACATTAGAACATTGTTATTTCACATTGGGGCATTGTGATGTAACAATGGATCATTGTGAAGTTATATTGTAACATTGTGATGGCACCATAGAGCATTTTGATTTCACATGGAGCGATAGTATTGGCACACTGAAGCATTTTGATGTCACATTGGAGTCTTGTGAAGTCACAATTGAACATTGTGAAGTCATGTTGTAATAACATTGTGATGGCCCCATGGAGCATTGTGATGTCATATTTGAGGATTGTGATGTCATAAGGAAACATTGTGAAGGCATAATGTAACATTCTGATGACATATTGGAGCAATATAATGGCACTTGGGGAGATAGTGTTGGCACATTGGAGCATTGTGAAGTCATTTTAAAGCATTGTGAAGTCAAAATTGAACATTGTGAAGTCATATTGTAACACTCTGAATGGCATATTGGAATATTGTGATGCATTGTGATGTCATAAGGAAACATTGTGAAGGCATAATGTAACATTCTGATGACATATTGGAGCAATATAATGGCACTTGGGGAGATAGTGTTGGCACATTGGAGCATTGTGAAGTCATTTTAAAGCATTGTGAAGTCAAAATTGAACATTGTGAAGTCATATTGTAACACTCTGAATGGCATATTGGAATATTGTGATGCCACATTGGAGCATTGTGATGTCACAATTGTGATGAGGATAATTGTGATGTCACAATGGAATATTGTGATGGCACATTGGAGCAATATATTGGCACATCTGGCAATAGTGTTGGCACACTGGAGTATTCTGATGTCATATTCAGGCATTGTTACATCACAATGGATTATTGTGAAATCATACTGTAACATTGTGATTGCGCACTGCAGCATTCTGATGTCAAATTGGAGCATTAAGAAGTCACAGTGGAATATTGTGAAGTCATATTGTAACATTGTGATGGCACATTGAAGCACTATTATGGCACATGGGGCAGTAGTCTTGGCATATTGGAGCACTGTGATGTCACACTGGAGTATTGTGATGTCATATTGGAGCTTTGCGAAATCAAATTGCAACATTGTCATGACATATCGGAGAAATATAATATCACACGTGGCCTTAGTGTTGAGAATTTGGAGCATTTTGATGTCACATTGGAGCACTGTGATTTCACAATGGAGCATTGTGATGACACAAGCGAACATTGTGAAATTAAATGTAACACTGTGATGGCACAATGGAGCATTGTGATGTCAATATGTAATATTGTGAAGGTATATTGCAACGTTGTGATGCCAAATTGGGGCAATATAATGGCATGTGGGGTTATAGTGTTGGCATATTGGAGCACTGTGATGTCACATTCGAGAATTGTGATGTCACAAGGGAACATTCAGAAGTCATATTGTAAAATTGTTGGCATATTGGAGCAATATACTAGCACATGGACCTATGGTGTTGGCAGATTAAAGAACTGTGATGTCATATTGCAACATTGTGATGACAAAGTCTGGCAATATAATGCACGTGGGGCTAGAGTGCTGGACATTGCAGCATTGTGATGTCACAGTGGAGTTTTGTGATGTCACAATGGCACATTGAGAAGTCATATTTTAAAATTGTGATGGGACATTGGAGCAATATAATAGGACATGAGATGTCAGTGTTGACACATTGGAGCATTATGATGACATAATGGAGCATTCTAATTTCACATTGGAAGATTGTGAATCATATTGTAAGACAGTGGTGACAGCAAGGAGTGCTGTGATATAACAGTGGAGTATTGTGATTTCACAATGGAACATTATGAAGTCATATTGTACCATTGTGATGGCACCATGGATCATTGTGAGGTCACATTGGGGGACTGTGATGGGACATTGAGCACCATGTTTCCATATTGATCATAATGACGACACAATGGGTCATTGTAATGACACAAATGTGCTTAGTGATGGCACAATGACCATTGTAATGTCACAGTGGAAGATCAGGAATTCATATTGTAACATTGTGTTGGCAAATTGGAGCATTGTGGTGTCACATTGGAATATTGTGTTGTCATATTGGACCACTGTGATGTCACAATGGAACATTGTGAAGTCATATTGTAACATTGTGATGGCACACTGGAGCAAAATGATAGCACATGTGTCAATAGTGTTGGCATTGGAGCTACGTGATGTAAGATTGGAGAATTTTTATGTCAGTATGGAACATTGAGAAGTCATGTTGTAATATTTGATGGCTCATTGGAGCTATATAATGTCACATGAAGCAATAATGTTGGGACATTGGAGCATTGTGATGTCACAATGGAGCACTGTGTTGTGAGAAAGGAATATTGTGAAGTGATATTGTAACTTTGTGATGGCACATTAGAGCAATATAATGGCACATGGGGTGACAGTGTTGGCACACTGGAGCATTATGGGGTCATATTCAAGCATTGTTGCATCACAATGGATTATTGTGAAGTCATAGTGTGACATTGTGATGGCACACTGGAGCATTCTGATGTCAAAGTGGAGCATTCAGAAGTCATAATGGAATGTTTTGAAGTTATATTGTAACATTGTGATGAGACATTGAAACAATATAATGGCACATGGGGTGATAGTGTTGGCACATTGGAGCCTGGGGATGTCACAATGGAACATTGCATAGTCAAACTGTAACATTGTCATGAAATATTGGAGCACTATAATGTCACAAGTGGCGTTAGTGTTGAGACTTTGGAGCATTGCAATGGCACATTGGAACATTGTGATTTCACAGTGGAGCATTGTGATGACAACCTGGAGCATAGTGATGATGCAATCAAACACTGTGAAATCATAATGTAACATTGTGGAGCATTGTGATGACACAATCCAACATTTTGAAATCATAATGTAACATTGTGATGGCACAATGGATTATTGTGATGACAAAATATAACATTGTGAAGTTACATTGTAACATTATGATGCCAAATTGGGGCAATATAATGGTACGTTGTGTGATAGTGTTGGCATATTGGAGCATTGTGATGTCACATTCGAGCATTGCTATGTCACAAGGGAATATTCAGAAGCCATATTGTAACATTGTTGGCATATTGGAACAATACACTAGCACATGGACCTATGTTGTTGGCAGATTAAACCATTGTGATGTCACATTCGAGCACTGTAATTGCATATTGGTACATTCTGCAGTCATATTGTAACACAGTGATGGCACCTTGGAGCATTGTGATGTAATAATGAATCATTGTGAAATCATATTGTGACATTTTGATGGCATATTTGGGACCATAGTATTAGCACATTGGATCACTGTGATTTTCTAATGGAATATTGAGAAGTCATATTCTACCGTTTTGATGGCATATTGGAGCAATATGTTAGCACAGGAGCGATTGTATTGGCTCATTAGAGCATTGTGATTTCACAAAGGAACACTGAGAATACTTAGGTTAGCATTTTGATGGCATATTGAAACAATACAATGGCACATGGGGTGATAGTGTTACATTGGAGCATTGTGATGTCACAAAGGAACAATGTGAATTCGTGTTGTAACATTTTGATGGCACTATGTAGCAATATATAGGCACATGGGGCAAAAGTATTGGCATACTGTAGCACTGTGAGGTCACAGTGGAGCATTGTGAAAAGAAAAGGAACATTATGCAGTTATATTGTAACATTTTGATGGCACTGTGGAGCAATATAATAACATATGGGGCAATAGTGTTGGAATATTGGAGCATTGTGACATCACAGAGGAACATGGTGAAGTCATATTCTAACACTGTCATGGAACATCGGAGCAACATAAAAGCAAATGGGGTGATACTATTGTTACATCGGAGCATTGTGATGTCACATTGGAACCTTGGAAGACCTTTTGTAACATTGTGATGGAATATTGGAGCAATATAAGGGTACACAGGGCAAAAGTTTTGGGACATTGGAGAATTGGGATGTCACATTGGAGCATTGTGATATCGGAGCAACATAAAGACAAATGGGGCAATAGTATTGTTACATGGGAGCATTGCAATGTCACATTGGAACCTTGGGAGTCCTTCTGCAACATTATGATGGAATATTGGAGCAATATAAGGGCATATAGGGCAATAATTTTGGGACATTGGAGAATTGGGATGTCACATTGGAGCATTGTGACATCACAGAGGAACATTGTGTAGTCATATTCTAACAATGTCATGGAACATCGGAGCAACATAAAGACAAATGGGGCAATAGTATTGTTACATGGGAGCATTGCAATGTCACATTGGAACCTTGGGAGTCCTTCTGTAACATTGTGATGTCTCATTAGAGCAATATAATGGCACAGGAAGTCGTGCTAGTTTTCGCACACTGGAGCATTTCATTTCACATTGGAGGACTTTGAAGTCACAATGGAACATTGTGATTGTCACAATAGAACATTAGGTGGGCACATTGGAGCATTGTGATGTCACATTGGAGCATTGTGAAGTCATATGGGAGCATTGTGATGTCTCATTGGAGCAATATAATGGCACAGGATGTCATGGTATTTTTTTGCACACTGGAGCACTATCATTTCACATTGGAGGACTTTGAGGTCACAATGGAATATTGTGATGTCACAGTGGAACATTAGGAAGTCATATTGTAACATTGTAATTGCACATTAGAGCAATATAATGGACTATGGGGCGATAGTGTTGGCACATTGCAGCATTGTGACATCATGTTGGACTGTTGAGACTTCACAATGCAGCATTGTGAAGTTATATTGTAACAGTGTGGGCACATTGGAGCAATAGAATATCACATGGAAAAGTATTGGCACATTGCAGTATTTTGGTGTCCCATTGTGAAGTCATGTTGTTCCGTTGTAATGGCACATTGGAGCAATATAATGGCACATGGGGACATAGTGATTACATATTTTCGCATTGTAATGTCACAATGGAACATTGTGAAGTCATATTGCAATATTTTGATGGTATTATGGAGAATTGTGTGCTCAAATTTGCTGATTTTGAGGGGACATTGAGTACAGTGTTTGCATATTGAGCATGATGACGACACAATGGATCATGCTAAAGACATAATTGCGCATCAAGTTGGCACAATGTGCATTATGATGGCATATAGGTGCGTTATGATGGCATATAGGTGAGTTACGATGGCACAAGGGATCCTTGAGAAGACATATTACTAAAATGTCATGGCACATTTGAACCATATAATGGCAAAAGTGGGATTAATGTTGGCACATTGAAGCATTGTGTTTTCACATTGGAGCACTGTGATGTAACAATGGATCATTGTGAGGTCATACTGTAACATTGTGATGGCACCATAGAGTAGTTTGATTTCACATGGAGGGATAGTGTTGGCACACTGAAGCATTTTGATGTCACACTGGAGCATTGTGAAGTCACAATGGAACACTGTGAAGTCATATTGTAACATTGTGATGGCACCATGGGGCATTGTAATGTCACATTTGAGGATTGTGATGTGAGAAGGGAACATTGTGAAGGGATACTGTATCATTCTGATGACATACTGGAGCAATATAATGGTATTTGGGGAGATAGTGTTGGCACATTGGAGTATTGTGATGTCATATTGAATCATTGTTAAGTCAAAATTTTACATTGTGAAGTCATATTGTAATACTCTGAATGGCATATTGGAATATTGTGATGTCACAGTGGAGCATTGTGATGTCACACTGGTTAATTGTGATGTCATAATGGAACATTGTGATTGTACATTGCAGCAATATAATGGTACATGTGGAGATAGAGTTGGCACATTGGAGAATTGTGGTTTCTCATTGAAGCATAGTGAAATCACATTGGAACATTGTGAAGTCATATTGGAATATTGTGATGACATATTGGAGCACTCTGATGTCACATTTAAACATTGTGATGTCACACAGTATCACTGTGATATTACAATGGAACACAATGAAGTCATATTGTAAAATTGTGATGGCACCATAGAGCATTGTGTTGGCAAATGAAGGGATAGTGCTGGAACACTGAAGCACTGTGGTGTCACATTGGAAGGCTGTGATGTCACATTGGAGCATTGTTAGGTCACAATGGATCATTGTGATATCACACTGGAGTATTGTGATTTACAATTGGAACACTGAGAAGTCAAAATGTCACATTGTGATTGGATATTGCAGCAATATAATGGCCATGGGGAGATAGTGTTGGCACATTGGAGAATTGTGTTTTCTCATTGAAGTACAGTGAAATCACATTGGAAAATTGTGAAGTCATATTGGAACATCGTGATGGCACATTGGAGCACTGTGATATCACATTTGGGCATTGTGATGTCACACAGGATCACTGTGATATTACAATGGAACACTGTGAAGTCATATTGTAAAATTGTGATGGCTCTGTAGAGCATTTTGATTTCACATGGAGCAATAGTGTTGGCACATTGAAGCATTTTGTTGTCACATTGGAGCATTCTGAGGTCACAATGTAACATTGTGAATCATATTGTAACATAGTGATGACACCAAGGAGCACTGTGATGTAACAGTGGAACATTGTGAAGTAATATTGTAACATTTTGAGGGAAATTTGGAGCAAAATAATGGCACATGGGGCTATAGTGTTGGCACATTGGAGCACTGTGATGTCACATTGGACCATTGTGATTTCACCAAGGACATTATGAAGTTATATTGTACCATTGTGATGGCACCATGGATCATTGTGAGTCACATTGAAGGACTGTGAGGGGACATTGAGCACCACGTTTCCATATTGAGCATAAAGACAACACAATGGATAATTGTAATGACACAAATGTGCGTAGTGATGTCACAATGAGCATTGTAATGTCACAATGGAACATCGTGAATTTATATTGTAACTTTGTGTTGGCAAATTGGAACATTGTGGTGTCACATTGGAGAATTGTATTGTCATATTGGATCACTGTGGTGTCACATTAGAACATTGTGAAGTCATATTGTAACATTGTGATGGCACATTGGAGCAAAATAATGGCACATATGTCGATAGTGTTGGCATTGGAGCATTGTGATGGGTGTCACATTGGAGAATTGTATTGTCATATTGGATCACTGTGGTGTCACATTAGAACATTGTGAAGTCATATTGTAACATTGTGATGGCACATTGGAGCAAAATAATGGCACATATGTCGATAGTGTTGGCATTGGAGCATTGTGATGTGAGAAAGGAATATTGTGAAGTCATATTGTAACTTTGTGATGTCACATTGGAGCAATGTAATCACTCATGGGTGAATAGTGTTGGAATATTGAGCATTGTGATAACACACTGGAGCATTGTGATTTCCCAATGGAATTTTGAGAAGTTATATTGTCACATTGTCATCACACATTGCAGCAACATAATGGCACTAGGGGAGATAGTGTTGGTATATTGGAGAACTTTGATGTCACATTGAAGCATAGTGAAATCACATTGGAAAGTTGTGAAGTCATATTGGAACATTGTGATGGCACATTGGAGCACTGTGATGTCCCCTTTGAGCATTGTGATGTCACACTGGATCACTGTGATATCACCAATGAACACTGTGAAGTCATATTGTAACATTGTGATGGCACCATAGAGCATTGTGATGGCACATGACGCGATAGTGTTGGAACACTGAAGTATTGTGATGTCACATTGGAGCATTGTGAAGTCATATTGCAGCATTGTAATGTCACAGGGGAACATTGTGCAATCATATTGTAACATTGCCATGGCACCATAGTGCATTGAGATGGCACAAGGGGCCATAGCGTTGGCACATTGAATCATTGTGATGTCACATTTGAGCATTGTGAAGTCAAAATGAATCACTGTGAAGTCATATTATAACATTGTGATGGCACCATGGAACAATGTGATGTCACACTTGAGAATGGTGATGTGACAAGGAAACATTGTGAAGGCATATTGTAACACCGTGATGACATATTGGAGCAATATAAGAGTACTTGAGGAGACCGTTTTGGCACATTGGAGCATTGTGATGTCTTACTAAAGCATTGGGAATTCAAAATTGAACATTGTGAAGTCATATTGTAACATTCTGAATGGCAAATTGAAATATTGTGATGTCACATTGGAGCATTGTGATGTCACAATGGAACATCGTGATGGCATATTGGAGCAATATACTAGCACATGGACCCATGTTGTTAGCAGATTAAAGCATTGTGATGTCACATTGGAGTATTGTAATTGCACATTGCTACAATGTGTAGTCACATGGTGTCGAACGCCCCCCAAGCCCACCAGGCTGGGGTCTTCAACAAAAAAGACACTCAGGCATAAGTCTGAAGTTATGCGAGGAATTTATTAAAGGGGCAGTAGGTACAGAGAGGAGAGTGCTCTCTAGAAGGAAAAATCAGGAAGAATCTCTCGAGGGGACTCTCAGGTCCTCTTTTTATACAGTCTAGTGTTTGGGTTACCCTGGTGAATCCTAAAACAGAAGCATAAGAGTTACTAAGAGACAGCACGTAGGCTGAACTGAAACTAACTTTCTAGAAGATTTGTTTAGTATCCAGGTATCCAGGCTACAGCCTGTCAGCTCTGTCTGCTGAAGCAGAGAGCTCAGAAGCTCTTAAAGTGACACTCTCCAAATTATGGCAAGCATGGCTCCCGACAATATGGTAACATGGTGATGGCACCATTGGGCATTGTGATGTAACAATGAAACACTATGAAGTTATATTTTAACATTATGATGGCAAATTTGAAACCATAGTGTTAGCACATTGGAGCATTGTGATGTTATAATGGAACATTGAAAAGTCATATTGTAGCATTTTGATGGAATATTGAAAAAATATATTGGCACATGGGGTGATAGTATTGGCTCCTTGTAGTATTGTGATGTCACAAAGGAACACTGAGAAGTCATAGGTTAGCATTGTGGTGACACATTGAAACAATACAATGGCATATGGGGCATTAATGTTACATTGGAGCTTTGTGATTTCTCAAAGGAGCACAGTGAATTCTTATTGAAATATTTTGATGGCACTACGGAGCAATGTATAGACACATGAGGCAATAGTTTTGGTATACTGGAGCGTTGTAACGTCACAGTGGAGCACTGTGAAATGACAAACGAACATTGTGAAGTGATATTATAAAATTTTGATGGCATTATGGAGCAATATAATAACACATGGAGCAATAGTGTTGGAATTTTGGAGCACTGCGATGTCACCTTGGAAAATTGTGATGTCACAATGGAGCATTTTGAAGTCATATTGTAAAAGTGCGATAGTGCATTGGAGCAATAGAATGGCACATGGGGAAATAGTGTTCTCACATTGCAGTATTGTGATGTCAAATTTTGAAGTCATATTGTTACCTTGTGATGGCACATTCGAACAATATAATGGCACATGTGGCAAGAGTGTTGGCACACTGTAGCATTGTGATGTCACATTGGAGCATAGTGATTCACAATGGGGAATTGTGAAGTAATATTTTAACAGTGTGATGCCTCATTGGAACAATAGAATGGCACGTGGGGCAACAGTGTTGTGATGTCACATTTTGAAATCATGTTACATTATGATGGCAGATTGGAGCAATATAATGGCATGTGGGGAGATAGTTTGCACATTGGAGGATTGTATTGTCACAATGGAACATTGTGAAGTCGTATTTTAATATTTTGATGCCACAATTGAGCAATATAATAACACATGGGACCACAGTTTTGAAATATTGGAGCATTGTGATGTCAAAATGTAACATTGTGAAGTTATATTGTAACATTGTGATGCCAAATTGGGGCAATATAATGGCACGTGGGTCAATAGTGTTGGCATACTGGAACATTATGATGTCACATTCAAGCATTGTGATGTCAAAAGGGAATATTCAGAAGTCATATTGTAACATTGTTGCCATAATGGAGCAATATGCTAGCACATGAACCTAAGGTGTTGGCAGAATAAAGCATTGCAATGTCACATTAGAGCATTGTAATTGCACATTGGTACATTTTGCAGTCATATTGTAACATGGTGATGGCACCAAGGCGCATTGTGATGTAACAATGAAACATTGTGAATTCATATTGTAAACGTTGTGATATCACACTTGGGACCATAGTGTTAGAACATTGGAACACTGTGATGTTATAATGGAACGTTAAAAATTCATATTGTAGCATTTTGATGGCATACTAAAGCAATATATTGGCACATGGGGTGATAGTATTGGCTCATTGGAGTATTGTGATGTCACAAAAGAATATTGAGAAGTCATAGGTTAGCATTGTGATGGCACATTGAAACAAGAAATTGGCACATGGGTCAATAGTGTTACATTGGAGCATTGTAATGTCACACAAGAACACTTGAATTCATATTGTAATATTTTGATGGCGCTACGGAGCAATATATAGGCACATGGGGCAATATTATTGGCATAATGGAGCATTGTGACATCAAAATGAAGCATTGTGAAATGACAAAGGAACATTGTGAAGTCATACAATGGAACATTTTGAAGACATATTTTTACATTGTGATGTCACATTGGAGCAATACAATGGCACATGGGGAGATAATGTTGGAATATTGGAGCATTGTTATGTCACAAGGGAACATTGTGAAGTCATATTGTAACACTGTCATGGAACATTGGAGCAATATAAGCACATGAGGCGATACTATTATTACATTGGAGCATTTTGATGTCACATTGGACCATGAAGGGGGGAGAATTGTTCTGTCCACAGCGAAGCAGAGGTCCGAGAATGTCCCTGTTTCAGGAGCCAGTTGTGGGGACTCAAGTTTGCTTCGGTTAGCGGGGGGCCTGCTGGCTTCGGGGCAGAGGGTCTGATCGGTGACAGAGTCAAACTCTGGGACCTGTGTCTTCCCAACAGGATGATTTATTTTAGAATTCAGATGGTTTTTATACATCCCAAGGAACTAGCAGTCACGTGGTATATGACAGTCACATACAAAGATACAGGACACAAAGAAACAGGACATTTAGTC
>NW_008344180.1:23798-24867 GCF_000622305.1 Nannospalax galili | reverse complement strand
GTAATTTATTGGCCACAATGTTTTCTTTCTTAGAGCTAAAAGCATGGTAAACTTTTAGCTTTTAGCTCAGGAGTAAACCTTTAACCTGGCCTTATCTCTTAGCCAGGGATAGCTGAGTTATTTGTTTAGGACAAGGAGATGAGCTAAGGGTTGTTGACCATGACGCTTTCCCACAGAGCAGGGAGCCTGCACTTTTATGACAGGGCCGCTTCCTCCTCCCAGCCCAACAGTGTTCTGCAAGGCAGGGATTATCAGAGCCACTGTTTTCAGTGCCCTCCCTTTTAGCAGAGAATGCAGCCTGGACCTATAAGTTTTAGGCTCACCTCACCCTAGGGCCTGGCATCCTGGTTTCCTACAAGTTTTGGCACACTGAAGAATAAGGATGTCACATTGGAGCAATGTGATATCACAATGGACCACTGTAAATTCATATTTTAACACTGTGATGGCACCACAGAGCATGGTGATGGCACATGGGGCCATAGTGTTGGCATGTTGGAGCATTGTGATGTCACATTCGAGCATTGAGAAGTCATACTATAACATTGTGATGTCACATTGGAGCAACATAGTGGCGCATGAGGTGAAAGTGTTGGCACATTGGAGCATTGTGACGTCACTTTGGAGCAATGTGACATCGCAATGGAGCATTGTGAAGTCATATTGTAACAGTGTGATGGTGCATTGGAGCAATAGAATGGCACATGGGGCAATAGTGTTGGCAAACTGCAGTATTATGATGTCAGATTGTGAAGTAATATTGTTACATTGTGCTGTCACATTGGAACAATATAATGGAACATGGGGAGATAGTGTTGGCACATTAGAGCATTGTATTTTCACAATGGAACATTTTGAAGTCATACTGTAATATTTTGATGGCACTATGGAGCAATATAATAACACATGGGGCAATAATGTTGAAATGCTGGAGCATTGTGACGTCACAGTGGGTCATTGTGAAATGACAAAGGAACATTTTGAAGTCATCTTTTAACATTTTGATGGCACTATGGAGAAATATAGTAACACAAAGGCTTAAACTGAAAATAATGGAGAAGAGCACCAA
>NW_008344180.1:19960-23758 GCF_000622305.1 Nannospalax galili | reverse complement strand
TGTGATTGTTTGAATGAAAATGTCCCCCATAGGCTCCAAGTGTTTGGACATTTTGTCCCCAGACGATGGCGCTGTTTTGGGAGTTTACAGAAGGTGTGGATATCCTGGAGGAAGAATGTCACTGGGGGTGGGCTTACAGAGTTCTTAAGCCTGGCCAGATCTGCAGTCAGTCTCTCGCTTCCTGTGCCTGCATGATGATATGAGAGCTTCACTTCTACTATGTCCCCCATAGGCTCCAAGTGTTTGGACATTTTGTCCCCAGACGATGGCGCTGTTTTGGGAGTTTACAGAAGGTGTGGATATCCTGGAGGAAGAATGTCACTGGGGGTGGGCTTACAGAGTTCTTAAGCCTGGCCAGATCTGCAGTCAGTCTCTCGCTTCCTGTGCCTGCATGATGATATGAGAGCTTCACTTCTACTGCTCCTGCTCCAGGCACCTCCAGCCACCATGCGTCCCACCCATGATGGACTGTAATTCCTCAGGAACTGTAAGCTCAAACAAACTCTTGCTTCTATAAATTGCTTTGGTCAGTGTTTCTATCACAGCAAGAGAAAAGTGACTAATACAACATACATAGTATCTTCAGCAATAAGGTCTTACAATTAAGCTCTTACAAGTAACCAAGAGCAATAGCAATAGCCAGTACTGTGTGAGGGTCTATGAGAACACTGATAGTCAAAATTTCCCAAAAAGGAATCCCATTCCTGGTATTGGGATTTTTATTTGTTAACCTGCGGTGTCTGTGGGGAACTGGCCCCCGTTATGGGGTGACGCCATTTAAATTGTTTTTATATTGCATATGTAAATACTTTAAGAAACTTCTATAGTGATAAATTTCCATTTGACTTTTTCAAAAGGCCATTACTGTTAGTTATCGCCCCCTTAATCCCTTTTCTACCCTTCCCTACCATTCCCGACCCTATTTAACTCTTCATGCTCCACTGCTCCCCTTTCCCCATTTATAAAACTGTATTCTCTTTCCCCTTACAAGAAGCCTACTCTCATGGACCCTGACTAGTTTCCTGAGCTCTATGGATTTTCCAATTGAAACACACCTATACAAAGATTCAAAGCTAGCATCCAATTATGAGTGAGAACATAAAATGTTCATTTTTCTGGGTCTGGGTTACCTGACTCAGGATGATTGTTTCCAGTTCTATCCATTTACCTGTGGAATTCATAATTTCAACTTGCTTAATACTTGAATAATATTCCATGGTGTAAATGTACCACTTTTCATTATTCAATTATCATTTGATTGATACCTAGGTTGCTTCTAGTTCCTGACTATTGTGAATAGAGCAGCAATGAGCAAAGATGAGCAGATATCTCTGTAGTAGAATATGGAGTTCTTTGGGTATGTGCACAAAAGCTGTTTGGCTGAATCATGTGATAGATCTATTTCTACCTTTTTGAAGAATCTCCACACAGATTTCCATAGTAGCTGCAACATTCTGCACTCCCACCAGCAGTGAAGAAGTGTTCCCCTTTCCCAAAACCTTGCAAGCATTTTTTCTTTGTGCTTTGGAACTTAGCCATTCTGACTTGGTAAAGATAAATCTCAATGTAGTTTTAATTTGCATTTTCCTAATAATTAATGACATTTATCATTTTCTTTTGTATTTTTTGATGAAATTTTGTAATTTTCATACAATATATTTGATGGCATTCAGAGACATTCCCCTCTTCATACCTTACCCAAATGTATTCTACCAAATTTAATAAACTCATGAATGAATACATACATATATATCCTATAGAGCAAGATTTGAGTCCCCCAGTGTCCTTCAGTGTGTACACACACACACATATATATATATATATATATTATATATATATCTCCTATGGAGCAAGATTTGGGTCCCCCAGTGTCCTTCAGTGAGGATCCATGCACTGGGCTTACTAAAAGTCCCAAACCTATAAGACACTGTCTTTCCACCTCTCTTCAGCCATCGATTTGTTAGGTTGGGCCTGGAGAGATGATTCAGCAGTTAAGAGCACTGGTTTCTGTTGCAGAGGACCTGGATACTGTTCCCCACAACCACATGGTTGCTAACAACCATCTGTAACTTCAGTTCTAGGGGGTCTGATGTCCCCTTATGATCTCCGAGGGCATTGCACAACAAAGTGCACTTACACACATGCAGGCAGTAACTCATACACATACAATAATAATTTATTTTTAAGTTTCTTAGGTTGGAATGGGATTTGTTGCCTGCTTCCCCATGTTTATGCTGGACCTTTTTGTTCAGTGTGAGCTCACATAAGACTTGTGCATGCAGTCAACATTGCTGTGAGCTCATATGAGTTAATGACCAGCTGTCTGAAAGACTGTTTCTTTGTGGTCTTCAACCACCTCTAATTCTTACAGTCTTTCTGTCTCCTCTTCCACATGATTCCTGAGTCTTGGGAGGCAGAGGTTTGAAATAGGTGTCCTATTCAGAAATAAGCACTCTGCAGCCTCTTGTTCTCTGCACATTGGCTAATATTTGGTCTCTCTGTTAATCACCATCTGCTGCATATTGAAACTTCTGTAGTGAGAGTTAAGGGATCCATTCATCCTAAGTGCAAAGTTTGCATTGAAGATGTGTCACTTAATATTAAGTGTCTCACACTTACTCTAGATATTGACCAGTTCTGGAATTCCATAGTAGTTGCCATCTATTGCAAAAAGAAGCTTCTTTGATGATGGGGGAGATGTATATTTGCCTGTAAATATAAGGATGCATATTTAGAAAAAAGTAAGAAATTATGTTGTCCTATAGATATGGCATAAGGAGTTCTTTTCTCTAGGATCTATGGCATCTCCAGCCATATATTTGACCATGTTTATACTACTTCATATGGGTTCCCTACCATTAAGTGAAACTTAATTCCAATTAAACAGCTGTTGATCCCCCATAAGATGAAAGTTTCACTACCGTACAAAGAACGATAAACATATTCCTTATTCTTTTGAGTTTCATCTTTTGAGAACTCTGCTTAGCTCCTTGCCCCAAGTTTTAATTGGGTGGTTTATTATTATGAATTTTTTAGTAGTTTTTTTATTCTAGATATTAATCATCTGTCATAAGTTTAGCTCATAAAGTTTCTTCCCATTCAATAGGTTGCCTCTTCATTGAAATAATGATTTATTCTTCTGTGTAGGAGCTTTTTGGTTCCATGAGTTCGTAGTTGTCGATTGCTGAACGTAATGCCTGCACTGTCTTTTTAAGAAATTCTGTTCCTGTGACTTTAAGTTCCACTGCATTCACAACACTCCCCTCTATCAGTTTCAGGGTATCAGGTCTTATGAGGAAGCCCTTGATCTACTTGGAATTGAGCCTTGATCATCGTGACATATAGATATTTAATTTTATTCTCCTATATATTGCTATCCAGCTTGATCAGCACCATATACTGTAAATGCTGTCTTTTGTTCAAGGTGTGTTTGGGTCCCCTTAGTAAAAAATCAAGTAACTGTAACTTCATGGACTTAAATATGGGTCCTCAACTCTATTCCATTGATCAATGTGTTGAATTTTATGTTACTGGCATTTCATTTTTATTACTAGAGCTCTGTAGTATATACACTTGAAATCAGCAATTGTGATACCTGCAACTCTTCTTCTATTTTTCAGGATTGTTTGGGCTATCAAATATTTCTTATGTTTCCATATGAGATTTGAGATTCTTTTTCAAGTTCTGTGAAGAATTGGGTTTGAATTTTAATAAGGATTGCATTGAATCTTTAGATTGCTTTTGGCAGGATAGCCATTTTCACAATATTAATCTTACTGATCCATGAGCATGGTAGCT
>NW_008344180.1:19305-19483 GCF_000622305.1 Nannospalax galili | reverse complement strand
GATGTTAGATGTGTGCTTGTTGTATATTGTCTGTATTATGTTGAATTATGTACTCTGTATACTTGGATTTTCCGTGACTTTTATCATGATTGTATGTTGGATATTATCAAAGGCCTTTTCTGCAATTAATGAGATGATCATTTTGTTTTAGTCCTTGAGTCTGATTATGTGGTGGATT
>NW_008344180.1:18079-18921 GCF_000622305.1 Nannospalax galili | reverse complement strand
GTTCTTTATTTAAATTATCTCATCTTGGATTAATTTTTGTAGGTCATACAAATCTAGAAATTCATTCATTTCTATTAGATTTTCGAATTAGTGGAGTACAGGCCACCAAAGTAAGTTCTGGTTCTTGGAAATCTTCAATATCTCTTGTAACGTTTCCCCTTTACATCTGTGATTTTATTGAGTCTTCTTTCAGTTAAATTGACTAAAGTTTTGTCAATCTGGTTAATCTATTCTAGAACTCACTCTTCATCCCATTGATTCTTTGTTTTTTTTTTTTTCCATTTCTATTTGATTGATTTTAGCCACAATTTTATTATCTCTTCTCATCTAGGTTTTTTTGGGGGCTTATTCTTGTTTTTCTAAGGCTTTCAAGTGCATGATTAAGTTGTTATTATGCAACTTTTCAAGCTATTTGATGTAGACACCTAATGGTATAAACTCCAGTCTTAGGGCTGCTTTTCCTGTGTCCCATATATTTTGCTATACTGTGCTTTCATTTGTATTCTATTCTGGGAATTTTTAAATTTACTTTTTGATCCAATTTTCATTCAGTAGTGTTTTTTAGATTCAACAGTTTGCACACTTTTTCCCATTTCTCTTTTTGATGTGTCCAACTTTATTCCTTTGTGGTCAGACAGGATACAGGATGTTATTTCAAATTTTTAAAACTTGTTGAAACTTGCTTTGGGTCCTGATATGTGGTTGATTTTGGAGAAAATTCCATGAATTGCTGAGAAGAAAATGTATTCTTTGGTGTTTGCGTAGAATGTTCTGTAAATGTATTTTAGGCACATTTTGATTTATGATGTCATTTAACTTGCTAGTTTTTCTATATAGTTTTT
>NW_008344180.1:11483-17794 GCF_000622305.1 Nannospalax galili | reverse complement strand
CCGAGTTTGATTTTGCAGATTGAATTTCTCCTTTCAACTTCTATTGCTGTTCGGCTTTTTTTCCAGAAATTCTATTTCTTTAATACATTATATTTTAATATCTTGAGTTATTTTCTATATTTCATTGTTCTGTGTTTTCACCAACTTCATTCTGGAATTTATGCCTTTCCTCTTTGAGTTCACTGAGTATATCTGTAATTGCTATTTTTTGTCTTCGGTATCACCTAATTTGGTCATCTCAGGAGATATTGTGATAGGTCTACTGATTGCTGCAAGAAGCATATTGTTTTAGTTTTTCATATTCTTTTTTGTGATGTGAACTAAGCATCTGGAGTTAGGTTGTTGATGATATTTCTTGGTATAGATAATGGTCTCACATTTGTCGAGTGACTGTTTGCATGTTTGATTGCTGTTACCTCACCTTGTAAAGTTGTGAATCAACTGAATAGTGCTTGGTTTTGGATCTTGGAGTAACTGTGTTGATGTGCAAATGGGGTGTCAGAAATATTTCCAACACCACTTGTGATATGTGCACTACTTAGCCCAGGAGTAAATCATCTGGAGAGTTGGGAAGTCCTCACTGCCAATTTTAGAAGTCTGTGGAGGACTCACAGGGTTCTACAAATGCTCCTTTGGTGTCAGAACTCGGGTTGATCTCCCTTGGCACAGGTGGTCCTGTGAGAGGTTACTGTCTGCACTCCAGGCCTGGCTCTGGAGCTGCGTATCCACCTGGGCTTCAGGTTCTTGTGGAGCCATTCACACAGTCCTGGAGATGATGCATAGGGAAGAATCACTTTTGGGGCTCTGCCAGGACTCTGGGGCTGAGTACCTACCTGTGGTTCAGGGTTGGGTTCAGTTTGAGTTTGGCAAGTTGTTCCTGAGTCAGTAGCTCAGAGGGAAGGATCACAATCTGTGCTCACTCTGAGGCTCTGGGGCTGTCTATCTTCCTGTAGGTCAGGGTTCTGAAGGAGTTACTCAAGTCATTCTGGCAGGTGAGTAGAGGAACAGGTCATTGTCTGGATTGTGAGTGGGGCTCTCGGGCTGCATACCTAAAGTCCTGGAGATGATGCATAGGTAAGAATCATTTTTTGGGCTCTGCCAGGACTCTGGGGCTGAGTATCTACCTGTGATCAGGGTTGGGTTCAGTTTGAGTTTGGCAAGGGGTCCCTGAGCCAGTAGCTCCGAGGGAAGGATCACAATCTGTGCTTGCTCTGAGGCTCTGGGGCTGCGTATCTTCCTGTAAGTCAGGGTTCTGAAGGAGTTACTAAAGTCATTCTGTCAGCTTAGTGGCGGAGCAGGTCATTGTCTGGATTGTGAGTGGGGCTCTGGGGCTGCATACCTACCTGTGGGTCAGGGTTCAGCTTTCAGCTAGAATTACTCTGGGTTGGCAGCATGGATGGAGTGTCCAGGCATGCCTTGTCAAAGGGTTTCTCATTTGTTTTGAGGGTTCCCAAGTTTTCAAACTCCCCTACTACCTGGATTCCAAAGTCAGTATTTCACTAGCATAAAAATCAATAAAAATACATTGAAAATGATATTTATGTTTTACAGACCTCATATAGTCACACATAAAAATTTTATGTCATAATTTTTGTAACAAGATATTATCAAAGATAATTCAATAAGGATATTAAAAGATAATACAGTAAGACAACTGAGACTTGATCATATTACTGCAAAGTTATATTTATATTTTTAAACCTGGTTAATGTTAACCAGTATGTTGGTTGACTGTCTCCCATACGTTTATTCCAATGCAAACATATTTTATCAGAATTCAGGACTTTTTATTACCTCTCCCAGAGTAAAAAGAAAATGACCCTTCCTTGACTTTGCAGTCAAAAAATTATAGCTACAAGATAAAATGGGGAGTCCAAAAGGGCTGTAGCTCCATTTCTTTTCTCAGTTATATCTTGAATACTATTTGTGTATTCACTTATCTGCTGATGAAAAAACAAAACCAAATTTCATCTTTAAAAATAAATAAGTTATACCTAATGCTGCACTAAATGCTAAATTACCAAATGTTATTCAATGTTTTTGGCACCTAGCAAATGTGCTCATTTTTTTCATTTTTCCTTAACATTGATTGTACTTGGTCTAATATGGTCAGAAAAGGATTATAAAAATAGCAAAGAAGCTAGGAAGAAAGAAATAGCAACTGGTAGTACTCTTTGTGCAGAAAGTCATAATTTGAAAAACAATTACAAAAGCTAGTAAGGGAATCCAGTAAGTCCTATGAATACGGCATAAATATAAAAAATCAATTATACTTTATATACTTTAAATAAACAATTTTGAAATGAAATTTTAAAAGTCAATTCCGTTTATATCATCATCAACAAGATACAGTGCACAGAGAAAGACATAATGTGGCTTTTGTGGTATCTCTACAGAAAATACACATCCTAAATCTAATTTTGAAGAAGCATCAGGCAAATTCATATTTATAGGCAATCTAGAAAACAATTAGCCACATTACTTGATAATGTCAAGACTAATAAATCATAATGCTGAGGAGCTATTACAGCTTAGAGAAGATCAAATTCCTATGAGAACTAAATGTGATGCGTGGTCATGAACTGAATCCTGGGCCAAGAAACATTAGCTATGCAGGAAATTCCTTGGATAATTAACTAAACTTGAAAGCAAATTGTGAATTAGATGATAGAATTGTATCAGTGTTAGATTTCCTGATATTGATTATTATTCCATATTATTTCAAACTATTAACTTTTTCTTAGCAACTACACACTAAATAAACTGAAGGACACAATTTAAACTCTCCAATGTACAGTCAAATCTCTAACTTAAGTGTGTTGTGTAAGCAAGAAGAGAGAGAGAGGAGGAGGAGGAGGGAGAGAAGATGTTATATGGGGAAGAGAAGGAGGGAGTAGAAAGGAGGGAGGGAGGAAAGAGAAGGAGGAAAGGAAAAAGATCAAATCAGCCAAAACATGAAAAGTAGAAGATTTTAATTTTTATTTTACATTTTTATTAAACTAACATCTAAATGAAATAGCTAACAAACTATACACCCTTAATACACTGGATAAAAATGTTCTTACTACAATTTTCCTTCCTGGGATGCTAAAGGACTAATATGAACACAACTGATCATTTGACAGTAGTATTTTCACTCTAAATTAATATACTGATTTTCTAGCTCATAATCCTGCTTTGCTAAAGTTGAATCCAATAATAATATCTGTTTAAGGGAATTCTGGATCACATTCTTTCTTCTGCTATTTCCTGAGTATATCCTCCATAGCACTTGGTCTCTGAAGTCTTATTCAGCCAAAGGAATTTCCCATATTGCTTGGTAAGGCATATACTACCAGTCTTATCTATCTGCACTAAGAAGATCCATCTTCTTTCTCCACTTGTTTGGAAAGGGGTAAAGTGAGAGCTCCAATACTAGGCCAGATTTGGGCTGGTCCTGAGCACCCATTTACATTACCCAATCAAGTCACTGTCCTCCTGCTCTGGGACTAGGCTAGGACAAGCTGTTGTAGAGCACCAGACAAGCATGACAAGTGTATCTCTCACCATTCATCCAGGAAGCTTTTTTTTTAACAGTACCTGGAGACTATTACAAAGTTCCACAACTGGTCAAACATAAGGGATACATGTCTATGAAGTGTCCAGCCTTAAGTGACATATATACAATGTACCTTCTACACCTAAATCTCAGAGAATATCACAGAACGGGTGCAGAGAAAATATTAATGCTGCTCTCAACTCTCACCAGAGAAGTTTCCTCATTCAGCAGACAGTGATTAACCCAGAGACCCACAATTTATCAAAATGCAAATAATAAGAGACTTCATGGTACTTATCCTTTAGTAGGACACTTATATCAAACTTAGTCCACTCAAGACTCAAGAATTAGGAAAGTTGTAAGAGCGAGATGCGGTGAATGACCTCAAGGAAACAGTTTTCCAGATAGCTGGATAATTACTCATATGAATTCACAGCAATGCTGACAGCAGGGAGGCATGGTGGCTGGAGGTGGCTGGAGCAGGAGCAGCAGAAGGGAAGCTCTCACATTATTATGCAGGCACAGGAAGCAAGAGATGACTGGAGGTCTGGCAAGGCTTAAGAACTCTCTACTCTCAACCCGACATACTTTCTCCAGCAAGGCCAAACTTCCTAAAACAGTGCCACGAACTGGAGACAAATGTCCAAATACTTAGAGCCTGTGGGGAACATTCTCATTCAAACAACCCCATTCCACTCCCTGGTGTCCACAGACTCATGACCATATCATAATGCAAACTGCATTTAGTCTACCTTCAAAAGTCCCCATAGTTTTACCAGTCTCAATACTATTCAAAGGTCCAGAGTCCAAGATCTCTTCTGAGACTCAGGGCAATCTCTTAACTGTAAGCCCCTGTAAAATCAAAAGACAAATTATAAACTTCTAGCATACAGTGGAACCAAATACACATTCTAAAGGGAGGAATAGAGGCATAATGAGGAAATACTGTACCAAAACAAGACCAAAAACCAGCAGGGCAAACACCAAATCCAGTGGTACCCCTTCCAACTTAGACTGCTTCTAGCTTAGACGGCTCAGCCTCTCCAACTTTGTTGTGTGAAACATACATCTCTTTCTTGGGCTGGTACCACTCCCTGTATGCAGCTCTCCTTGGCAGATGTCTTACAACTCTGGCATCATGAGTGTCTTCTTGGGGTCTCCACTGCTAACTAGGCTTCACCTTCATAGCTTCACACAATGGCCCATTAGGGCCTTCTTTATGCAGAGATACCCCTGCTGGATGCTGCCTGGCCTTGGTGACATTCTGAAACTGTGGAGGAAGAACTGATGACCCCCTTCACTCTTGTATCTTTCATGCCTCTAAAGCCAGTACCAGGTGAACAACACTGCCAAATTTGCCTGCAAGTTTGGGATGGAGCCTGGCCTGCTTCCTCTTTCTGAGGCTTTTCTCTGCTGTGGTTGTCTAGGAGTAGAACACCCCAGCATTTTCCTTTGAAGAGTTGGAGGCTTAACTGGGTGTGTTCTTGCCCTGGAGGCACTCTCTCCATTGTTTAATTGCAAATCTCTAGGCCTCTCCTTAATCTCTTTACTTTCCTTATCTAAGGGACATCCAGCATTAATCTTCCTAGTGCTCTTTTTCAATCCAAAGGGTACATTCTGCATTTCTTTCTGCCCCATTTGCTCTTTTTCACTATAGATCTGCATAATAGTCACCATTAATAGCCATGCCACCATTTCTACATTAGGCTGTTTTGAAATTTCTTCCACAAGACAAATTAGTCCATTGCTTTTCAACTTAGCCCCAGCAATCATTTAGGTCGAGTGCAGGCTCCAGCCAGACTCTTTGCCAAAATATCCCAAGTGCTGCTTATGTCCTTATTTCCCTTGGGAACTGCATTGTTCTCAGCACCACTTTCTTCCAAGCCCCTACTAGAATGGCCTTTTAATCTTTGCTTACAGCAATCAACGATTTTCCAAGGCCAAACTCCCAAAGTGTTCCACGGTTTTCCAAAACCCCACATGTTCATGTTCTTCATAGTCAAAACCCCATTCCTGGTACCACCTACTGTACTAGTCACTTTTCTGTTGCTGGGATAGACACATTGACCAGAGCAATTTATAGAAAGAAGTGTTTATTTGAGCTTACAATTCCAGGGGAATTACAGTCCGTCCTGCCAGGGAGCCATGGTGGCTGGAGGTGGCTGGACCGGTAATAGCAGAAGCTAAGCTCTCACATCATCATGCATTCACAGGAAGCAAGAGAAAAACTGGAGATCTGGAAAGGCTTAAGAACTCTCTAAGCCCACCCCCGATGACGTGCTTCTCAAACTTCCCAAAACAGTGCGATCATCTGGGGAAAAAATGTCCAAATGCTTGGAACCTATAGCGGATATTTTCATGCAAGCCACCACAGTTAGGCTTAGTACTAGGTCTAGGGTTAGATTCAAGGTTAGGGTGATATTTAGGGATAGGATTAACATTACAGTTAGGGCTATGTTCAGGATTGGGTCTAGGATTATGTTTGGAGTTAGGGTTAGATTAGGGTTAGGCTTGGATTAGGATTAGTGTTAGGGTTAGTGCCAGGGTTGGGGTTAGTGATAGGGTTAATGTTATGTTAATGTTTGGTAGTTGTTAAGTGTTAGGATTAGGTTTATGGTTAGTGGTAGGGTTGGGACTAGGGTTATCTTTAGGGTTAGTGCTATGTAAGTTTTTCGGGTTAGGGCTAGGGTTAAAGTGAGGATTAGGGTTAAGTTTAGGTTGTGTTTAGGGTTGGGATAGGTTCTGAGTTAGGATTAGGCTTATGGTTAGTGCC